>NC_056748.1:625012756-625017756 GCF_019279795.1 Protopterus annectens | reverse complement strand
GCTTACTGCAAAATATCAAACAGCTTTCCCTTTCCTAAATGTCATTTTTAGAATTACTCACTGACTGCAAAATAATTTCCAGTTAAATCTTTCATTCAGTAAAAGGTCAGAAATCCCTGCAAATTATAATATTGATAGCACACCCCTAAAAGTAGACCCAGTGGTGAGGGACCTATGAACATAGATATATAGTAACCTAAACTTTGACCACCAGGTAGCTACAATAGTGAAGAAATCCTTCTGTGTGGCTCAACTTATAAGTAAAGGCATGGCATCAAGCTCAAATGAAATCATAATGCCACTGTACTTGGCCCTCATCAGGCCAATGCTCCCTACCAGGCACTTACACCAACTGGAGTGGCCCCAGAGGTTTCTCACTAAAAAATACAAAGTGTAAGTCACATGTCTTATGCAACCGATTAAAGGTCCCATGCCTTTACTCCATGTCATATCCCATCCTGAGAGGGGCTTATGCCTGACCTAGAAGGCATTCTCTGATCCAGCCCTAATGAAAATGTTACATATTCGCAAGAAAAAATATACAAGGGTAACATGTTCCATGGACCCGAACCTTATTTCTGACTCTAACAAAACTTGCTGGAGAGACAGATTCATGTTCCAAAGGCTGCCTGTTGTCTATAGAATAAACTTCCCATCCTCATAAAACAAAGCGCGTCCCTCACTCTCTTCAAAAAGAATTTGGATAAATGGATGGGGAACTGGAAATTCACTCCTGGGGTACTGCCCATATCCCTTATGGACAGAGGCACTCTGTAAAATGACTCAGGGCTCCAACACCCAAAGACCCAGTACCCCGATTCTACCCCATCCCATATCTGGGGAATTAAGATATAATACTGTCATATCATTGGTATTATTGGCTAGGGTTGTAAAGGCTCTTGTGCCATTAGCATAGTAATCACTTATGGACCTATGAACCTATGTACATTTACTATGTAAATCTTTTATAACTGCCTTCTACTCATTCTATAAAATGGAACTTTCCTCCACGGGCCTCCACTGAAAATGGGGCCTGTGCCCAGTCGGACTTTCCTGTTAAACAAAAGCAATAAATTAATAAATTTGGTTGAATGAATGGGTAACCACAAATTCACCCCAGTTTAGCAGCACTGTTCTTTATGGATAGGGGGGAAATATGTAGTTACCTTAACATATTTCTTGATATTCACTTTGCAAAATATTAGGAAAATAATTACCATGGGAATGCAAGGCTTCTTAGGATCCTCAGAGATCAAATGCCTAGTAAGTATGTATGTTATCTTACCTCACAAAATAATACCATAAACATTTCCAGATCCCATTACCTTTCATAAACACTACAGTATCTTAGCAATACTGCAAATATGTTCCAATGCCAGGTTACTGAGCTTAGCTGATGCATCATTAAAGATGCAATAAAATTATAAACTTCATGGAAACCACTGCTGTTTATTTCAGTTTGGAGTGCAAGTCTAAGGAAAGAAACAGTTACAGTGTCTGTAACTGTCAATATAGGCTGAATGAAAAGAACAGACAGAGACTGGGCAACACAGATGATTATTATTAGGTCTCTGATCATTGTCTTGCTCTTTGTTCAAAGATATGAATGTCAAGAACTTCACCTTGAGTGTGGACTGAAGCTCAAAAGGTGAATGTTAACATCCCTGTCAAGCGCATATGACAAGCTAATTATAAGATACACCTCATCTTTATCTCTTTTTTTTAGTAAAAGGAACTTTAGTTACAAAAAAGAAAGACTGCTGGAATGCAAAGTGTTCTGCGGCTTTGAAATCATGACACACATAGTTATGCCATAGGGAGAGCAGGCAGAAGGCACTCTAATGAATGAACAGCTTTAAAAGCTCTTACATACTTCATTCCAGCATACCTTTTTTTTATGTTTTGTCTGTGTGTAGGTGGATGTGCATTTGGTTGAATGGATGGATAACCACAAATTCACCCCAGTTTGTGTGTGTGTGTGTGTGTGTGTGTGTGTGTGTGTGTGTGTGTGTGTGTGTGTGTGTGTGTGTGTGTGTGTGTGTGCTTTTAAATATGAAAATGCTTCAGTTGCTCTTCTGTGTTGGCTAATATTACTCCTCTCGCAAGTGATTATATCTAGCACTGAAAGATGCGTAACAAAACTTTGTTATGCACCTTTTTAGGCCAACAAAGGTGCTTAACAAAGTCATCTTTTTTACTGAATCTGGAGCATAAACAGTATTCATGACCTAGAAGGTTTTCTGTGCTTACATCTGTTAAAATGAGCTGTGTTTGCTGTTTATAAAATTCAATTCTTTTCTTATTTCAGATACAAGATGCAGGCAAATTAGGCATAATGTTGCAATGGCATGAAACTGTCACTTGGGTACTGGGTGCCCCAATATCTTAATAAAGAAAGTCAGTATAAAAGACAAATGCAGTTTTTAGGAAACAGATTTAAAATCTGTGTCTGCATGAATGCATTTATGCACATGATCATTCAGGAAACAGTAGTAAAATTGCACAGTTCAGGGAAGAACATCTGTTGCCAAATGAAGAAATTAAAAGCAGTCCTTTTGTTTGAAGTTTCCACAGTGAATTTTACTGCATGCCAAGTACAGAATCATGTGTGATAACATACTTCTATTTTCTAACACTAAATTGGAAAACAAGGCAATATACTTCCTTCAGTTCTGTAATCTGAGTTTTGTTTGCCTAAACAATGTATGATTTCAACTTAGCTATAAGTGGCAATTGTTAAAAACAAATTGAAAACTAATCAAAGTTTCTTAGGTTCAGAAAAAAATATTCCCCACTGCACTTGTAAAACAGTGTCATACTCTCCATGTAATTATGGCAGTTCAGAGATGATAGGTATTCCATGATGTTATTTCAATTTCAGTTATAATTATGCAATGCTCTTCAATTCTAAATATTATGTGTTCATCATACACCCTGTTATAACAATGTTTACATTCCATCTGGATTTGTTCCACTACACAAAAATGCCTTTTCTAACAGTGTATGTCATACAGCACTGCATTCCATAACATATGTAAAACTATTTCTCACTGATTTAATCTGATGTACATACACTTCACTTATTCTTCTTCTTCTTTTGGCTTTTCCCGGTTAGGGGTCACCACAGCGAATCACCTGTTTCCATTTCTTCCTGTCCTCTGCATCTTGCTCTGTCACACCAACCACCTACATGTCCTCTCTAACCACATCCATAAACCTCATCTTAGGCCTTCCTCTTTTCCTCTTAACTGGCAGCTTCATCCTTAGCATCCTTTTCCCAATATACCCAGCATCCCTCCTCAGCACATGTCCAAACCATTGCAATCTTGCCTTTCTGGCTTTGTCTCCAAACTGTCCAACCTGGGCTGACCCTCTAATATTCCTAATCCTATCTACCCTTGTCAAACCCAGTGCAAATCTTAACATCTTTAACTCTGCCACATCCAGCTCTGACTCCTGCCTTTTTGTCAATGCCACTGTCTCTAACACATATAACATAGCTGGTCTCACTACCCTTTTGTAGACCTCCCCTTTCACTCTTACTGGTACTCGTCTGTCACAAATCACTCCTGACACTCTTCTCCACCCACTCCACCCTGCCTGTACTCTCTTCTTCACCTCTCTTCCATACTCGCCATTACTCTGAACTGTTGATCCCAAATATTTAAACTCATCCACCTTCGCCAACTCTACTCCCTGCATCCTCACCATTCCTCTATCATCCCTTTCATTCACACACACATATTCCGTCTTAGTCCGGCTGACCTTCATTCCTCTCCTCTCTACAGCATATCTCCACCTCTCCAGGGTCTCCTCAAACCATTCCCTACTCTCACTACATATCACAATGTCATCTGCAAACATCATAGTCCACAGGGACTCCTGTCTGATCTCGTCTGTCAACTTGTCCATCACCAGTGCAAATAAGAAAGGGCTCAGAGCTGATCCTTGATGTAATCCCAACTCCACCTTAAATGCATCTGTCACTCCCACTGCAGATCTCACTGCTGTCACACTATCCTTGTACATATCCTGTACCACACTTACATACTTCTCTGCCACTCCCGACTTCCTCATACAATACCAGAACTCCTCTCAAGGTACCCTGTCATATGCTTTCTCTAAGTCCACAAAGACACAATGCAACTCCTTATGACCTTCTCCAACAACACTCTCAAAGCAAACATCGCCTCTGTAGTGCTCTTTCCTGGCATGAAACCATACTGCTGATCACTAATCATCACCTCCCTTCTTAACCTAGTTTCCACTACTCTTTCCCATAATTTCATGCTGTGACTGATCAGTTTTATCCCTCTGTAGTTACTACAGCTCTGCACATCACCCTTATTCTTAAAAATCGGTACCAAAACACTTTTTCTCCACTCCTCAGGCATCCTCTCATTTTCCAAGATTTCATTAAACAATCTGGTTACAAATTCCACTGCCATTTCTCCTAAACACCTCCAAGCTTCCACGGGTATGTCATCTGGACCAACAGCCTTTCCATTCTTCATCCTCTTCATAGGTATCCTTACTTCCACCTTGTTAATCCATTGCACTTCCTGATTCACTATCCCCACATCATCCAGCCTTCTCTCTCTCTCATTCTCTTCATTCATTAGCCCCTCAAAGTACTCCTTCCATCTGTTCAACACATTCTCCTCATTAATTACTGTGAAATATGGCAAATATTCCCACATTGATCATAATTACAGCACAATGTTCTGTGTGATGGGAGTGAGAGACATGAGGTTGGGGGAACAGAGAAAAACTGTCCCTTAATCTTTAATAAAATAAAGAAAAACAGAATGTATGCTCCAGCATTTTTACTAGACATAAATACTAATGAACAAAACGTGGCTGTTTTAAGTAAAAAATATTTGGTCACACCTAGTCAGATTGATGATTACTGCCTGAAATTTCATCCCATCTTACCCCCCTGCCCTAACTACCCTGTAGCCAGCTCCACAGTGTCTATAGCACTCATTGATTTAGTAGGA
>NC_056748.1:624802756-625005256 GCF_019279795.1 Protopterus annectens | reverse complement strand
ACAGCAATCCAAATAGTTTATCAAGCAACAGAGAATATCTTAGCTAAAGCACAGAGCTGTTAAGTAGTACAGAAAAAGCATGTGAGAAGGTAGAAGAAGGCCTAAGAAATCAGAAATAAATGAGTTACAGAAGGATAATGACTGTTGTCCAGTAGCAGGGAAAAGCTGTTATCAACAAGACTCGACCTAATATAGTATCCAACCAAATCTACAAATTGAGGTACAGTGATGTCCAGTCACAGTAGAGTGAGCTTACCAATTTTTAAATAAAAGCAACTCTAACTTTCCGACATTACTACTACAGGCAAAATTCAAACTCCAAAACTGGTGTACATACATTTTTTCCTTACAAGTAAGTTGAGAACGTACAATATGTGCTCCATGAATAAAAAGGTGAGGTTCTGGTGGCCATTTTATCAAAGGTAGCTGAAAAAAGGTAAAGGGTCTGCTTACAGACCAAGATACATATGATGACACACTTTTTTCAATATGATATAATGATGGCGACTGACTGAACTCTATTTTGAGAATTAGTGGTCCATCTAGCTTGCCAAATAGCATGCCTTTTTTTTGAAAAAAAATACAGCTACTTTTACTGGAACCAGCTGTTTGAAAATTAGAGCTAAGCAATTGACACAAAGAATGAAAGTAGTCAGAATGAGAAGAGGGTAGCTAAGCATCTGCAAAGATGTGTAAACACTAGAGCTAATCAGTTGACTCACAAAGAAAAATGGTCAGAATGAGAAGTGAGTGACTGAGCATCTGCAAAGATGGCAGCCTGAGTTCAGTGCTCTGAATCAACTCCAGAAAAAATAGACTAAAAATGGGACTACAAAGAGCGACAAAGGGATTACAATAATAGGGGAATGAAAATGCACCAAAATCTGGAAAATAATTTTGAGTGGCGGTTAGAGAAAATCTTACAAATGTTGGCTGAGTTAGCAGAGGACACAAGGCAGCAAGAAAGTCAACAGGTAGTTCTGGGAGAAATAAAGATTAAAAACTGAGGAAAACAGGACTATATGAGAGGCGGAGCAGCAACTAAGAAGAGAGAATATTAGAAGTTAAAGGAAGAGGACAGCCAGGAGAATCATTTTAGGAGGAAAATGCAAAAAGTGGCAGAAGTAATAGAAAGGGTCACTGTCAAAAATCAGTCTGCCTCTCTGTCTTTCTACTTCAAAAGCAACAGTACACAGCAACTCAGACACCTGATGATTTGGAATATATCTCTGATGAAGTCCACTGACTAGGAAGAAAAGTGGAAGAAGGGGACCCCCTAAGACATGCAACCTACCAGCTACTTAAATATTACATAAAGGTTGTCTATTATCATTATCAACAAACAAGACGACTAAAGTCCAGTAAATAAGCCTGAGAATTATGGTACATTGCTCAGTAATTCTGCTCAAAAAAGAATGACATATGACACAGTTTGGGACAAGCTGCAGTTCACACATCCAATACTTAGACAAAAATGGCTTACAGAAGGGGACACAAATTATCTTTGGAAAGCCCAGAGGAAGTTAGACAATTTGCTGAAAGAGATAGGACTAACAAGAAACAGAAGGTGCAGCAGTGATTGAGAGACCACACAACTCATGGAAACAGAACAAAAGAAAGTCACTGAGCTCTCCAGCAGAACAGCAAACAGCTAAACAGAAAGACAATGAGACTCTCAGTGACAGGCAAGGCAGCTCACAAATGGAAAGAATAGAAAATTAAAATGGTACACAACATTGGCTCATATGACTTCAGGACCTCCTCTTTCACTTTCCTTGGGGAAAAAGGAGTAGTACGACATCTTGGGAGAGCAGAGGAGCCGGAAAGATTCACAAGCAATGGACAAATGCCAGACAAAAGAATGCTGAGTAAGAAGACATGTAGTCAAGAAGTATGGGCAAAAGCAAGAAAAAAAAAACAGAAAGACAGAAAAGGAACATGAATGCTCAGAACAAGCTGCTGGCACTGAAGTAAAGAATCCAGCAACAGGTATGGAGATTAGAGGCATAATGACTCACCAGATGTAAAGCTGAAATACTTAAGATGGAAAAAAACAAAAGGAGGACACAGGAAAACACATACATGATACAAACAGACAGCAGTATTATAACAGACATCAATAATCTAATATAAGACGAGCTGTGCCAGAGTTAAGGACAACTTGTTCACTGGAAACATTACTGATGAGTGATGACCGTAGTTTTATTTGTAACAGATAAATATGTCTACAGCAATGTTAAGAGTGGGTGATAGGCTATCAAACAACATGAGGTGAAAGACTAATAGAATAGGGGGGAAAAACAGATGTATGGTGAGGGAAGAACCTGTAGGAGGTAGAGGGGGAGGAGACAAGTACAACAGAATAAGAAAAGGCTGGGAAGGATCCGTGGTTAAAAGAAGCAGAGTAAGGATGAAATCAATAAAAAACAAAGAAAGGGAGGCAGGGGGTACAGCATGAGTTGTACATTCCAAATAAACTAAAGACTATCTGGAAGCAAACGAAGACGGGGCTGGTAGGAAGACATGAAGCAAACATTAAGGAGTACAAAGGAAGACAGAGCACAACAAAACGACTTGTAAGTGTGACTGGAGGGGCACAGCACAAGCAATGAAGCCATAAAATGTAATAAGAAAGAAATCAAAAGGACAGGAGAAGAATGAGACCAAAGAATCACACTACACCTTCATTTATCTGAAACTCAGCAGTCCAAATCTCCAAATTATCCACAGTTGTAGTCATGTCTCCCATGAAAATTAATTGTTGATCTGTATGATATGGGCAGCTTCACAGTCTGTGACATACTTCACACAAAAGAAAAGATCTGAGAGCTTATCTCATCAGCACAGTGTGTTTCAGATTAGATGTTGTCAAGCACTTAATAGGCATTGATTCTTTGAGTGTATTTGACTGAGCATACAGTTTATAAAGCTGATGCAGCTGGAACATTCTGGCAGATCCTTCCTGATATAACCATTGCTTTTATGTCTGAGACAAATGCTCCAGAATTTAAGAAGAAAAGGAGCAGCTGGATGTTCCTCCTGTGTGCAATGTAGCTGGACAACACTAGTTACTGTTGCTGTCCACTGGAAATTTCATAATTCTAGCTTAATTATTTTAAACATGTCTGTTTAGTTTTACTGCCAGCCATGTACAGGGCATAACAAAATGTCTGGATGAGTGCTGACCTTTTGTAACAGTTACGAGGGTCTATTTCCACTAGCAACACTTGCCTCCAAAAGCACTTCTGTTGATTGATAATACAGATGCACAGCTGACTGCTGCACACCTGCTGAAGTACTTGTAAGTTCAGAAAGCCACATCTGATTTGAATTTTTGCCATCTAACACGACTACCAGAATACAGATAATGAGTCGGGAGATTTTTGCACGATGAAGGGCTTCTGTTAAATGAAACAGCTGTCATCTGTTCTGAACACGTGTTACTAATGAGGAAAATCACAGTAACAGATGTAATCACCTTATGTTACCTTGGAGATGGGAAGAACCAGGTCAGGCACCATCTAAAATGTTGACAGTTATCATTTGTTAAAAAAATCCTCTGCTTCTCCTAAGAGTATATACACCCCACAATCACTGTCACTGACACTGCTGTCACTATTCAGGATATATCAGACATTCCTACGCAACTGCAGAAGGTGCTAAGGAACAACACTGATGTCCACAATAAACTCCATCCAGCATCAGTAAATTCATGAGTGGCTGGGAATGAGAATGAAGAAGGCCATGATCAACATAAAGATACTGAGACTGAGATTGAGATACGATCCATGTAAAGGTGAAAGGGTAGGACAACCATGAACACGATGGGGATGATAAAGCTACCTGGTCTGAAGTTAACTATCCCAGTTATTCAGACAGTGTGCCCTCCTTCAGTCGCTACAAGGTATGGATGGAGGCACAGCAAGACACAGACCCTATGCACCTGTTTCTGCTGAGACATGTGGTAAAAGGCATACTTGCTGTTTATTGAAATTTAAAAAGAGGCAGAAAACCATCCTGGATAATGCATCTGATACACAACACCTGTCAGTTAAATAAAATGCAGTTGAAAGTCAGTTTCCTTAAATGGATGTCTATATGGACAACTTCATTACATGGACTTTTCACTTGTACTGCAATTTAATACCATACAGTTAAAAATTAGAGGTTAATTTGTGCATGTTCTGTTCCAGATTTACCATATTAATTCCACTACCAATGAACTCCTCCACAGTTGCAGTTAAATATTTTATGTTGATAATTCTAGAATCTGAGTTTAAATACAGTTCTGCCCACTGTGGTACCTGTAAGTCAGATTTTTCCACTATAGTTAAGTTAGATTTTGCAAGTTGAATCTTGTCTTTCAGTTTTATTTGTGCACAGTGATGCCCCTGGATATCTAATATTGCCTATTCCTATTTACATTAATTATTTCAAGCAATGCAACTCAACAAGCTACTGTAATATTTATCTTAAAACTTACAAAATAGGCAACACAATTCCTTTGATGCCTTACATCTGTCTAGTGCATCTAAATACATATTAAATGTTCATATGCTATGAAGTGGAATGATCATAATTTTTGTTTTCCCTAAATAACCAAGTGATGAGGACAGAATTACTTAGCCTCATATGAAAACTTACATCTGGGTGAATAAAACCCTGTTGACGGTATGCGTGTAGCTGGAAACCTAACTGAGATACTATTTACAGAACATTGCACAAATTAATATTTATTGCATTTAGTGACTTGTAACAGTATTGTTTAAGACCGAGAATCTAGTGAATGTGACCAGTGTAAAAATTAATCTGCACAGAGCAGTTTGCTGTTTATACTTCTATAGTAACACTTACGGTTCTACAGATAATGACCTTTGTTTAAACTGTGAGCTTATAACTCAATTTTGTCAAAATACTCAGGACCCAGCCATTGGAAGTTAAAGTACAAATTTTTAGTGCTCCAATAGGGGGAATGACATAGGGTATTTTGGTGTTTGATGTTACTGTCTCAGATGCACTCACACTTATCTGAGAACCTGCCAATCCAAGCAAAGTCATTTGGCTGCATGGTGATCTGATATCTGGGATTGTACTGCACTAACAGTGCATAACCTCAGAGCAGCACAGGTAGAAAGGTGAACTGATAACCGACACAAGCCTTCAGAAGGGACAGAACACAATGATCAAAAGGAGATAGACTAAATAGTAATATACCATGGCCAAAAAGAGAAACAGAATCTTTAACAAGTAAAAAAGGAAGGAATAAGGAAAAGGGGAAGGAAGCATAAAAGACGAGGAAAAGAACAAGAAGCAACAAAAACAGGAAAGTGGAAGGGAGAATGAGTGGATGGGTAGGTAGGCAAGAAAAGGGAAGGGGGTGGAGAAAATGTGAAAATAGCAAAGAAGGAAGATAGATAAGCTAACCCCAAATGCAAAACAGAAGGGAGGAATGTAAGATAAAAAGGACATAGGAAGGACAACACAAAGGAAGCTAGGAAGATATTTAATGAAGACATTCAATGAATCAGAGGGGGACAACACTGTTTGTCATGTCACTTGTAATTTTGGCACAAACAACCACACGCCTATTTTGTTAACATTAATAGCACAATATCTCTGGATTTTCACATGGGAGATGGAGAACAGGGAGAAGGCGGGACTTCTACCTTTTCCATTTCCCTCTGCTTTTGTAGCCTCAGAATTTGGACATACAGAGAATAAGAGTTTGAGAGACTGCCCTTTGTAAAAAAAAAACACAAAAAAAA
The DNA here is from genome assembly GCF_019279795.1 of Protopterus annectens. Lineage (NCBI taxonomy): Eukaryota > Metazoa > Chordata > Ceratodontiformes > Protopteridae > Protopterus > Protopterus annectens. Next base: position 624,999,491 of record NC_056748.1, on the reverse strand, counting down.
ACTTGCTGTGAGGTACGGGGTTTCTGATATATGCATATGCACACACACACACACTCAGACAGGTGTGTGTGTGTGTGTGTGTGCTTATATATATATATATATATATATATATATATATATATATATATATATATATATATATAACATATACACACATTTATATATATATATATATATATATATAAAATATACACACACACACACACACACACATATATATATATATATATATATATATATATATACATATATATATATATATATAAAGTTCTGACAATGTTACAGAACGAAAGCGCTTAACAACAGTTTCACCTTAGTGGCATTTCATTTTTCACACACACACACACACACACACACATATATATATATATATATATATATATATATATATATATATTCATAAGTTGGTGCTAAGCTATCCTATACAAGCTTAGCCGTAACAGTTCCCTGGCTATTTCCTCCCACACTACATACACACACACACACACACACACACACACACACACGTTTATATTTAAGTGCACACATACACACTATATATAATTACACATACAAGTAGATATGAATGTGTGTGTGTGTGTGTGTGTGTGTGTGTGTGTGTGTGTGTGTGTGTGTGTGTGTGTGTGTGTGTGTGTGTGTGTGTGTGTACATATATGTATGTATGAACATCAGAAGAACTCTCCACCAATCATTTAATTGATAAAACTACATCAACAGAATCTTTGATTAAAAAAAAAAAAGCTGAATTTATTTCCAGGGATAAGCTCCCCCCTGCATCCCACACACCATCAACTACATATACCAACTCCAAGATCTCACAGCAGTGGAGTAAAGGTGTTCTTAACCCCACTGTCTGCCAGTCTCACATAAAGATGATGCTTACACAAAGTGGCAAAATGGGAATCAGTCAAGCAAGTTAATAATTTTTTTTTTCAGGGGAAAACTACACTTAGGTGAAAGACTCAGAATGGTCCATTTGTTGCACTAGTTTCCTTTATGTTATGATAGCAGTTGTTTCAGAAAAAAATGGAGGAAGGACAGACATGACCATTTTATTTCATTTGTCTCCATCAAGTCTGTGCATGATTGCTCTCTTATCCATTATCTAATATGACAGAAGCAGAAATGGTTAACTGTAGCTCTTGGTCGAGTGTTACAGCGGTCATTCTGGAGAACACCCTGAATGAATGGGTTGTTTGATTAGTGCCTAATGTATTAACTACCTCACATCTATTATTAAAGTTGGATGCTGAGAAATACGTTTTGAGATCATCAGAAGCTTACACCTATTGTAGGATATGATTCAGTGGTTTCTCAGACTGCAATCCATTGGGATTCAAGATACAAATGGGAATTTTCATCTTGTAAGCTTTTCCCTCCTCTTCTGATTGGACTTTCCAAAATATCCAAGCCATTTGTTACCAAAAAGAAATTTGTTATGTGGTATTTGGTAGGGGTGATGTCTTTTATATGGGTTCACTATGAAATCTCGAAATACTGAAATCCTGAATTTCAGTATTTCGAAATTACATAGTCGAAACTTTAAAATCCTGAAAACCCATAACCGCGAAACTCAAAATCCCGAACCTACACTACAAATAGAGCACACACAACTTCCCCCCACAAGCACACAGATAAACCTAGACCATATATAAACAGGGGGGCAAGCCCCTCTGCACCCCCACAACACCCCCTACTTATATATACTAACTCTCAGATTGCACAATCGGACATACAAAAGTAACTCACACCCACACATTTTACAGTCCCTCTCACACACACACACATCACAATCACAACACACACTGGCATACACTAAAGCCACTAACCAACACACTTACACATACATACATATCTCCATACTTCGGGATTTTGAATTTCATGCTTCTGCAGTTTCGAGATTTCAAGGCTTCGGTGTTTTAATTTCGAAATACTGAAATTCGGGATTTCAGTATTTCAAAATTATGAACGGAACCCCTTTTATATATATACATTAACTTATATATAGGATTTTCTTTTCTTTTCTTTTCTTTACTATATTTCTACTTGGATTTTGTTTATTTTTAATATTTTATTGTATTTTATTTTGTATCTTGCACAGTACATACTTATTTAAGAACTTTTACAAACATGAATGTGTGGCAAAGATTAAATGAAGGCATTAATAATAATAGGAAACATTTACTCCACAAATAAAAATGGTGGGACCTTCTTTTCATTCTTCCAAGGTATGGGGAAACCAGAGGGATACCCACAGCTAGAAAAAGATGCAGGAGATACGGAAGGAAAAAGTACACAAAATGATGGGGAGAAAAGAAAACAATAGACAAAAGTGAGCAAAAGATAAGGAGGAAAATGGAAGAAGGGTTATTTAGTTCATCAGTTCTGAGATAGCAGCCTCTTGCTGCCCAGGACAAACTTGGTCATATTTATACTTTGCCTGTTTTTTTTTTTTTTTTTTTTTTTTTTTTTAATCAAGCCACATACTGGATTTTACAGGGCAAGCACAGAGTCTTTGGAAGGCTTTCTTTAATTATTATTGTGGAAATTACGTCTTGAGCTTTATCACTTTGTCAAAGGTTCATTTCTGTGAACCTTCATTCATTGACCCTAATACAGCAAAAGCTCACATCAGCGAACTTCCACTTTAGTGAACGACTTACCTAGGGAAAGTAGCAAGTTGGCCATCATAAAAAATGTTCCCTTTTCCCCACTGTAGTGCAATCTCGGAGTTGGTATATAAAGTTAGGGGTGAAGGGGCACAGACCCTCACATTCGGGGGGTGTTGGGGTGAAGCCCCCCCACATGGGTGCGTTTGAAATACTCTGCTTTGTCTGATGGTTGGAATGCTCGGCAACTCATTCCTTTCCCTGGGTAAGTCATTCGTTGAAGTGAACATTCACTGATGTGAATGGTCACTGTATTAGGGTCGATGAATGAAGGTTCACGAAAATGAACCTTTGATGAGCTAATATAGACCCCAGTGTACAACAACGTTTTGTTTAATTCAGGTAAATGCCTTTCATTATATTGCTATTTATTTACTTGTGCAGTTTTATACGCAGCATGTATTTGCTGGGAATACTCTAACACAGTAATAATATATTTTTTATTTTATTATATTGATCATTTTAATTTATTTTTATAGTACTTAGGAAATTACCACTTGAAGTGAAAGCAGGTTAGAAGGATGTAGAAAACTTCACAGAAGGGGACAGTAGTATGCATTCCCTAGAAAGGGAAGAAAGCAAAGCCTAGTAGTTTTCCTTGAAAAACAAAGCCAGAAAGTGGACCAAAGGAATATATAGAGCTAGATGAAAAAGGTAGTGTCAGACCATGAACTGGTGATACTGAAAATATCACAAAAAGTAAGGAGGACTAGTCAAACAGAGATAAATGAAACTGGAGATCAGAACAGACAGAGGGAGGTAGAAAGACAGAGACAGATCAGACAATGAGTCAGAAGAATAAAAGAATAAAACCAAAAATGAAATAGTGAGACCAGACAAATGGCACAGTGGGAAGAAGACTGGTGCAGGTAGCAGGAAGTTATAGGAAAAATGTCATCAGTAAGGTTGGGGAGCTAAATAAACAATTCCAGATGATGCAGATGGAAATGGATGATGTGGAGTAATACAAAAGAGCTGAGAATGACTGATGGCAAACTAAAGTGAGAGATGAAAATGAAGCAGACTACAGAGACAGAAGGCAGAAGTGGTAAGGAGAAAAGAATTATGGTGGGGTCAGGAAGAAAATATAGGAAGGATCCTAGAGTGGAAACAAGTAGGTCAGGACAATTAAGAGGGAGAATGAAAAAGCAGTCTTTGATGAAAGGCAAATGAAAGACAAGTTCATTAGCTATTATGAACAACGTAGACATCTACACAAAAAAAGGTAAAAGGAAGTAAAATACAGCTGGTACTGGGAAACAATGTTATTCCTACAGAAAAAATGCTAAACTAGAAAATAACAGATGCTGAAGTGGCCATAAAGACTCCAAAGTGGAGAAGGCGGTTGCTGCATGATTAGATGGGGTTCCTATTGAACTCTACAAAAAAGTAAAGGAAGAAGTAAAAAAAAAAAAAAGAGTTGACCTGGACCTTCATTAGGCCTCAAAAGGGAAGAAGCATGGCTCCTGCAGTGGCCAAAATGAAGATATGGAAGTGGAGCCCACAGTGTAAGCGGATCTCACTCACAAAGGAAGACAAAGAGGAGTGAGAACTAGGAAACTTCACATCTATCACACTAATAAATATGGATGCATAAATACTAGAAAAGATGCTAACCAGAAGGATACAGCAAATTCTGCCAGATCCCATCTACTAAGTGATAAGTAGGGTTTGTGGAAGTCAGATAAGCAGTTGACAGTGTGTGGCTACTAATCATACTCATGGAGAAACATGAAAAGAACAACCAGAGAGAAGTTAAAGTGATACTACGTGATGTTAAAAAAAGCCTTTGACTCAGTGGAATGGCTACCTGTTAGGGACTTTGGAAGAGGAACAAAGAACAAAGCTGCATATAAAGACCCTTATGTAGCACTACTGGTGAATGGACATCTATCAAGATTAGTTCAGATACAAAAAACACAAGTATGTCCACATAGCAAGTCTACTTATCCTAATAATGGACAAGTCAACAAAGGAAATTAGACATGACTTGCAGGATGCCACAACAAATGAAGAGTGAGACCTGTCTACAGATGGCTGTACACTAATAGCAGAAAACAAACAAAGCAGTGAAGATAGAAATGTGCCACCTGAAAAGATTCAAAAGCCAGATAGACTGGGATACATTATTAAAAAAATGTTATAGTAAGGCTAGAGGAAGTAAGGGAGGAGCAGAAGCTGAAATAATTCACAAAACAAAAAGTAAAAAAAAAATCTTGGTACTGTGGAAATCACTGGAAAACATAAGCAAAGACAACTACAGGAAGCAAAAAACATAAGACAGACTGGGAGCTACAGAAATGAACCAATGTGGCAAAAATGTGTGACGTGATTAGAGTAATAAAAATGATTATCATTATTATACTTCCACTGCTTTATGCTGCTATCCACAGCTGTATTTAGGCTGTGTGGTACCCTGGACAGATCACTATTTGTTTCCCTGCAGGCAAGAGATAAGGACCAAAATAAATAAATAATATTCTCAAGTCAAGGACCAAAAATAATGCTACTCACTGCATGAATAATTGCAAGCAGCTTCTTGCTAAAGTTTGTAAAACATACACTGAACATGTTTAATATTTAAGCAGCACTGTTCATGATGGCAGTTGCTTAAATGTTTTAGTTCACCGCTGGAGACTGGCAGCATTACTACGGAAACACAAGACATTTCTGACACTTTAAAAAAGACTCTGCAAAGATAAGCAAGTCAACTAAATATGGAAGAACATGGCTACCCTATAGCCTGCAAAGAGCTATAACTGGAGCTAGACATTTAGTGAACACTCTTGATGCAGTGAATATTCCAAAGGGTAAGGAACAGAATTGATAATGTGATCCAGACACACAAAATCTTAAGAAACGTCTGGTCAGGATGAATAGGGATGTAATGATAAGCATCTTCTAAGTCTAGCGTTACCAGGAAACTTGAAGGAGGAAGAACAGGTAAAATGCTGTGAAGTGACATCATTTTGAATTTGGGCACTATCGCAAACAGGTTTAGGAAAGGAAGATCCAGAACTGGACTCCAAGCATTTTCATTTATTTGGCGCTAAAAACATCCTTGAATAAAAACTCTTCCCTACCTGGGAAGGAGGAACTGATTCTATCACTCCTTGGGACAGCATGTGATGAAGAACAGGTGGAAACAAAAGGATCAACCTACTCCTTTGGTTTATATCACTCAGAAAAGACTTCCTTGCCAGACTATTACATATTTGTAACGTCTGCTTAATTCAAAATGCAATGCCAGACTTATGAAAAACTAGTCTGGTTAAACACCCTCCCAAACAGCCTCAACCAGTAAACACCTACCACTTCCGCCCTACCTCCATCCTCCCTACACTTGAGAAAATACTTCAAAAACTAATCTACAACAGACTGTCCAATTACATCCAACAGTAGCACATCTTCACTCTTAAACAGCATGGATGCTGGACTGGCCACAGCATAATGACAGCACTATGGTCACTTACACATGACATCCTTCTCAACATGGATAATGGAAGTCTTTCAGGAGCTGTCTTCATTAACCTTACCAAAGCTTTTGATCTAACTGGCCACATCCTTCTCCTTTATTCCCTCCAAGAAATCAAGGTTACCCCCAACACTGACACCTAGTTCCAACAGTTCTTAACAAATAGGTAGTTTAGAGTCAAATTAGGCCCATACCCATAGCCACCAGCACCCCTTACTAGAGGAGTGCCACAGAGAGCCATAGCTGTCCCCTTTTGTTTTCAGTCTTTATTAACAAGCTGCCCACTGATCCATTTAACCATCCTATTACTCTTTATGCAGATAACATGGTTATTCTTTGATCCAGTCCCTCACATTCAACTACTCAACCCAGCTTCAGTCCGAATGTCACTCCCTCAGTTCTTGGCTAAACAACCATAAGCTACTCCTAAACCCCTGTAAAACAAAAAGCATGACATTTGCAACCTCACAATAGCTGAAAATTAAAAGTTATGTACCTACCATAACGTTCCATGTTAGTTGTCTTCTCTCGCCTTCTTTCTTGCTGGATGGGTTCGGAGCCGATCCTCGGCTCCGACTCGGCACTTGCTTTAGCTCGAGAACTCCTTTTACCAGCTCGAGGCAACCCTATATCCCATGATGCAAGGCGGAACTACCTCAGATCTCGTTTGGCAGCTAACTGACCCTGCTAAAGACTATCCTAACATAATTAGGAACCATGGTTCCTAAAAGAAGTCCTCATAACAATGCCCCAGAGGAAGCAATCTAATAGGAACTCTCCAAGATCTGTCCAGGCCAGGGGGAAGGAGGGAGGGACGCAAGAAAGAAGGCGAGAGAAGACAACTAACATGGAACGTTATGGTAGGTACATAACTTCTAAATGTTAAGTTGTCAATCTCGCCTTCATTCTTGCTGGATGGGACCGCGTCCCTAGCACCTGTATCCCGGGTGGCTCAATTGAACAGACTCTTGAGAACTGTGGAACCAAAACTGGCCCTATCTCTGGAGGCCAAATCCAACTTGTAATGAGACACAAAGGTATGAGGCGTGGCCCAAGTAGCTGCTGCACAAATAGTGTCAATGGGAAGTCTATCCTGAAAGGCTACCGAAGTGGATAGACTCCTGGTCAAATGTGCTTTTGGCTTAGAAGATAGTTGTTTGCCCCTTAGAGAGTACACATAGGAAATGGTGGAAGTCAACCATCTAGATAAGGTCACTTTAGAAACTGGAAGACCTAACCTGTTTTCTGCATAGGAGACAAACAATTGGTCTGATTTTCTAATTTGTTTAGTCCTATGCAAGTAGTACCTGAGCTGACGATGAACATCCAAAAAATGCAGCTTCTGTTCAGCTCTGTCAGAATAGTTAGGAAAGAAAACTGGTAGATCAGTAGATTGGTTAATATTGGTTTGAGATACAACCTTGGGAAGAAAGGAAGGGTTAGTTCTAAGCGAAACCCTATCCTTATGAAAAACCAGATAAGGAGAACGAATACAGAGGGCCTGAATCTCAGAAACTCTTCTTGCAAAAGTAACAGCCAGCAAAAATATAGTTTTCCACGTCAATAACTTTAAAGAACACGTAGCAGATGGTTCGAAAGGAGGTAGAATTAGGGATGCCAACATTAAGTTTAGATCCCATTGCGGAGGAGGATGTTTCACAGGCGGTTTTAGGAGAAAAACTCCTCTTAAAAAGGCCTTGCATAACCTATGAGACATGATGTTATTGTCATGCAAGCCAACATGATACTTGGAAATAGCAGCCAGTTGAACTTTGACTGTAGATGACGAAGATCCTGAATGAAAAACCTCCGCCAGGAAATCCAAAACAGAATGTACAGGAGCGGTAAAAGGATCAATATTTCTGGCGTTTGCCCAAATCGAAAAAACGTCGCCACTTGCTAGCATAAATAGTTCTAGTGGACGACTTTAAAGAAGACACTAAAATGTCTCTGACTGAGTCAGAAATCATTGGTAGCCTGGCTAGGGAAGGAAGTGGAGCAACCAAGCAGTGAGGTTGAGAGAATGAATGGCCCGGTGCTGCTGACCCGACTGGTGGATCAAAAGATCCGGAACTGGGTCCAGATGCCAGGGCTGCACCAGAAGATGATGATATAGAGACGGAAACCAAATTTGTCGAGGCCAATATGGAGCAATGAGGATCAATTTGGCTCTCAAAACGGTGGCTTTCTGAATGACTTGTGGAATCAATGGAAAGGGAGGAAAAGCATAAAGAAGTCCCAGAGGCCAATCCTGGGTTAGAGAGTCTCTCAAGGGTTGGCCTGGAAGGGAAAAAAGTGTGAAGTAATCTGGGCACTTGCTGTTTTGAGGGGTAGCGAAAAGATCGCAACAAGGGGTGCCCCACTTCAGAAAAATCTGATCCACTACAGATTGATTGAGAGACCACTCGTGAGGCATCAGAATAGATCTGCTTAGCCTGTCCGCCAATAGGTTGGACCTGCCGGGCATGTGCGTTGCTATCAGAAACCGTTGAGAAGAGATCGCCCATTGCCAAAGTCTGAGAGCTTCTCGACATAAGGGATAGGACCTGGTTCCGCCCTGTTTGTTGATGTACCAGACCACGGACATGTTGTCCGTCTGTACTGCAATAGTCCCGTGGGAAGAAAGTCGCCGAGGGCTTGCAACGCCAAAAGCACTGCTCTCATCTCCAGGACATTTATGTGCAGGTGGTATTCTATGGGTTGCCACGTCCGTGGACCATCCTGCCCTGATAATGCCCCCACCCGATCAGGGAGGCATCCGTGGTGACTGTGGCAACTGGAGGAGGGGAACAAAGGGTCGGCCCTGATGAAGAAGAGGGAAGATATCCACCATCGTAGATGAGCCCTGCACGACTGTGTTACCAAGATTTCGTGTCTCATGGGCAGATCGTGGTACGACCACTGCGTGAATAACATCCACTGCAGGAGACGCATGTGGAAGCGAGCCAGTGGAAGAAGAACAATGGCCGCAGCCATTAGGCCTAGAACTTTCAAGACAAACCTGGCTTTGATCTTGTTGCTTAGTAACAGAAGCTGAACAAATTTCTGGATGTCCAGAATCCTTTGATCTGTTAGCCTGGCTAACATTTTGACGGTATTTAACTCTGCCTATAAAGGTGATAGATTGGCAAGGCAGCAGAGAGGATTTTTCGAAATTCCTAGTCTCTTGCAAAGCTGTAGGGTGTAGTCTCTGGACCGAAGAAGCTGATGCTTGGAGGTGGCGGAGAGGAGCCAGTCGTCCAAATAAGGAAACACCTGGAATCCTCGACGTCTCAGGTGAGCTGTGACCACTGCCATGCATTTGGTGAACACTCTGGGGGCTGAAGTGAGGCCAAAGGGCAGTGCTCTGAATTGGTAATGACTGGCTCCCAGCCGAAAGCGGAGAAACCTTCTGGAGCGTCTGTGAATCTTTATGTGATAGTACGCATCTTGAAGGTCTATAGAGCACATCCAGTTGTCCTTGCCCAGAAAGGGCAGAATGGATTGCAGCGTGACCATCCGAATCTTGCCTTTTGACAGACTTGTTTGGTCTGCTTAGGTCTAGTATTGGTCTCCAATCTCCGTCCTTTTGGGGACCAAAAGAATCATGAGTAGAAGCCTGAACCTACTTGGTCTGCCGGCACTGTCTGGATGGCTCTTTTTTCCAGGAGTTTTGAAACTTCCTGTCTTGCCAAATCCCTTTGACCGGGTGAGATGTCTGGAAGGGATTGTAGAGGTACGGGAAACCTTTCGAAGGGAATTTTGTAACCCTCGGATATGATCGACTGTACCCACTTCTCTTGGGATAGGGATTGCCAGGCTACTGGGTACAGCGAAATTCTTCCCCCGACTGCCTCCAAGGGTGGACAGTTGGGCAACACCTCAGGGATGCTGAAAAGGCTTCTCAGGAAGAGACTCCCTGTTGCCCTGGTTCTGAGGACCCCCCCTGCCTCTAGGGCGGCGTCTATTATTGTTACCCCCTCTGCCTCTGGGTGTAAACTGACCACGTGTGTCCGGTGTAGCTCCTTGGGCTTTACGGAACCACATCTTCCCCTTTCTGACCCTTGGGGTATGGTCTAGAAGGAGTGGAAAACTGGACTCCAACGGCAGAAAGAGTTTTACCGTCCTGCTCACATCTGGTCAAAGTATCCTTCACCTGAGGCCCGAACAAAGCCGAACCGTCAAAGGGGGTGTTGGTGAAGGACGCCTTAAAGGGGTCCGCAAAATTACACAGCTGCATCCAGGCTTGGTGTCTAAGAGCAACCCCTGTGCCTGCGGCCCTGCTCGCTCCATCGGCTGCATAAGATATGAGCCGCATAGAGGAGTTAGATATGGAATTCAGGATAGCAAGCTGTGAGGCAATCTTTTCCTGAGCCCCAGCAGCAGAAGGATCCTGGACAACTTCTCCCAGTTCCTTGAGAATATCTCGTTGAAGCCTGGTGAAGTGACAAAGGTAATTCAGCGAACGCATAGCAAAGGTCGCTGAAGAAAACATCCGCTTTCCATACCTGTCCATGGTCCTAGAATCCTTATTAGGAGGATGGACAGGCACTGAAGGATCCGCCAGTTCCTTCTTAGTGGCCGCCACCACCATAGCATCCACAGAGACACCTTTGGACAGGAACTGTTTATCCGAAGGGGCCGTGATGAACTTGGATGGTCTCCTGGGGACAGGTTCCACAGAATCTGGAGCCCCACGCCTTCGAGCCACTACCTGCATGAGTGGGTCAAGGGCGGAGACACCCAGGAGGTGGAGGGTCGATCCAAAAGCCTCCAGGTATACCGACTCATCCTCGGAGGGGTCAATGGAGGGCCAATTCCCCTCTGTTTGAGGAGCTCAAGGATGTCTGAAAAGGAGACATCCTCAGAGGGGCACCGTGGGGCACCCTCCGACTCATCTAAGTCGGTATCAGATGTAGTAGACTCAGGGGCGTCTGTGTGTTTCCTCTTACACGTCCTCTTCCGAGGGGGTTCCCCTGCAGGATCAGGAGAAACCTCGGAAGAGGAGGAAATTCCCAGTGGGGAAACCTGGGGCGATGGATCCCTGGGCCTGAGAGCAAGAGGCTGGCAAGAGGCATCTGCAGGCACTGATGAGGGAGGAGCTAGAGGGATAGACCGTTGACCAGGCTCAGAGGCCAGGACACTCCTCATCACCTCAAAGGCTCCTCTCCCCGGGAGACCGGAACACACCCGCTCCGAAGAAACGAGAAGGCTCTGAGGCCGATGTTGGCGCCGAGCTTACCAAAGCCGAAGCCCCGAGAGGGAGAGCGGGGTCGGACAAGGGTCCAATGCCACTAGCCCTCTCGGAGCCGACAGTGGAAACCCGACGACCGGATCCCTTCAAGGAAGGTCTCAAGGAGGAGATCGGAGCCGAAGACGACGGAGCCGAAGGATGTATCGGCTCCGGCATCGAAACAGTCGCTGTCCCAAGAAGCTCCGGCTCCGAACTCTGGTGTGGCGTCGGAGGAGGAATCTCAAGAATCGGGGCTATAGCCGAAGTCTGTTGAGACGGGCTATGGAGCATTTGGGCCAGTGCCTGAGACTTCAACAGCCTGCTTACCACCCTCTCCAAATCGTGGTCAGACAGCCTGGAAGATCTCGAAGATCGGCTCCGATGGCTCCGCTCCGACAAAAGAGGAGACCCCGGAGCCGAGTGAATACTTAGTATAGAAGGGGACCGGGATCTCTTACGGGTCGAAGCCATCGGAGCCGAAGTCCCTTGAACCCCAGATGGAGCCGAGGATATCTCGCCCGATGCTGATAAAGTGTCGGCTCCAGCCGGAGCCGACAAGGCCACAGTAGTCAGGGTATCGGAGCCGATCGGCACCGAACCCACTACTCTAACAGAAGAAGTATCGACTCCAGCCGGAGCCGATATCGGCTCCGATGGAGCCGGAGCCACCGGAGGAGGCTTGGACACTGTAGCCTGAACCTTCGGTGGCTTAAGAGGTTTTCCTGCCCCTGACTTAGGAGGAGAACCTTCAGGTTTAAGTAAACCTCGGAGGATTAATTTGTTCCTCCTTTCCTGCAGGACTCTCTGGCTAAAAGCATGGCACAACGCACAGGAGTCCTGCAGGTGCAAAGGCCCCAGGCAATAAACACAAGAAGTGTGACCGTCTGTCAGAGACATTTTCTGACAGCACTGGTCACACTTCTTGAAGCCTGAGACCTTGCCTTCTTTTGACATCCTAGAAGGGAAACACAGACAGTCCCCACAAACACACCAATTAATCCCTTACACAGACACACTGGAAGGGAATAACTTGGGGAACTAGGCCTGACTAAAACTTTAAACAGAAAACTATTAATAAAAGTTTAAGGTTGGGAGGGTGGCCTAATGGTTAAGGTGTCTGCCTTACAAACACAAGGTGCAGGGTTTGAGTCTCACAAGGGATAATTGGCTAGGCTTAAAATGGCTCGCAAGGGCAGTTAGCTTAGTACTAACCTATGAACCTATGATAAAAGGAAGGGAATAGGGTGGGCTGTAACTAAGTACAGGCTAAACTAACACTAAGGGAAAAAATAAACCCCTAACTAAACTTTTTCTTCTTTTACAAGAAAAAACTTACCTCAGCTGGCAAAGGAGACCTCTTTCGCTAAGCGGCAAACGAGATCTGAGGTAGTTCCGCCTTGCATCATGGGATATAGGGTTGCCTCAAGCTGGTAAAAGGAGTTCTCGAGCTAAAGCAAGTGCCGAGTCGGAGCCGAGGATCGGCTCCGAACCCATCCAGCAAGAATGAAGGCGAGATTGACAACTTAACATAAGACTCTTAAACATCTCAATATTGCACACCTGAGCAGTTGCACAAAAGAAACAACCACATCCTTTAAATATATAGTTTTATGGCTAGATCAGTCACTTACTTCGAAAGCCACAATGAAAACACCAGAAAAAAGATCAGTTCTCTTTTATTCTGGTCCTGGAATATATCTCCCTTTCTCTTGAATACGAGCTCCCATTGTGGCCACAGCCTCTAAATAAAACTGATTCACTCTACAGTCCATTGAAAACAAAATCTGAAGATTCCTTTCCAACTCCTCCCCTCAGGAAGACCAATGCAGAACCTGCTCCAAGGCCAAATGACTACCAGCCTCGCCTCCTACAGAGTCAAACCACTCATGGCATCTCTTGTTTTCAAACTACTCCAACCAGGTGCCTTCCCACCTCTTGCAGCCAATCTCTATAGTAAAACCACTGCAACCTCTCCCAATTAACTCCCTCCCTCACTCCAGACACCCCAAACTAAACTGCACTATATTGACAATTCCTTCTCCATTCTTGCACCTCAAACTCTGGCAATCCCTCCCCCTTCACTGTAAAGAAGTCTCCTCTTTCTCCACCTTCATAGCTCAACTCAAAAGATACCTTCATCAAAAATTTGACTGCAAGTGTTTTTCCACTGGACACAGAACCTAACTCTCTCCTCACCTACATCACTTCTAATGTGAGTCTCTGTTCTCAACTGCAGTTTCCTTCTCATATTTACTACTAGAATTAATTCACATCTGATTTTATACTCTGTTAACATTACATATTGTATGAATTACCTATGGGATTATCCACCTTCTGCATTTGTGAATTTGTTTATTTTATTTTTTTGTGAATCTCTTCACCCAGGCTGTGCCTGAAAATGGTTGGTAGTGATCAGTATATTATCCCGATAAACAAACTAAAATAAATAATTAAAAATATAGTTATACAACGACCCCCCATTAATATTCCAAAACGTGAATGCTGATTGGTCAACGTGCACATTGTAAATCAGATGTATACTAATGGAAAAAGGTCCATTTGCACTGACTTTTTCCATTAGTATAAGTCTTTTTTTTTTTTTTTTTTTTGTTACAGCAACAGAGAACGCAAGATCTCCGTTGCTTTTGAGAAAGTGTCGCGCTATGTTAAAGGAGTTTAACATAGTGAGACAGCTTTAAAAAAAGCAACAGAGAACTTCCTTTCTCCGTTGCTTTTTTTAAAGCTGTCTCACTATGTTAAACTCCTTTAACATAGCGAGACACTTTCTAAAAAGCAACGGAGATCTTGCTTTCTCCATTGTTTCCACACACAGCTCTGATGTACTGTGTAAGCATACGCATGTGCAGTACATCAGAACTGTCACAGAATACCAGACAGCTGCAGAAGGGCAGCACAGAGGCACTATACAATGCCATTATTTAAGAAAAGTAAGTATTTTTTTCTTAAATAATGTCATTGTATAATAGCAATAATCCACTTCTGGGTGTGGGTAATGCTGGATTTACCCATGGTTGTCTTTGTTTGGCCACTCAGGCTTCACTCTTGTGACCGAACCACACCAACCATGGGTAAATCCAGTATTACCCACACCCAGGCGTGGGTTATTGCTTAAATATTCAACCTTCCAACAAAACTACCAACCCCATACTTGCAAATGTGACTGCAATAACACCTATGTATGATTATTCTTTAAGTGTTGATAAATAATGTGGAGCTCTAATGATTTAATCTTTGGTCATTCAAAAGCATGTTTGAATGCAGGATCTTCTGTTTTATCTATAAACTAAATTTCCATGCTAACCAAGGTTTGAATCAGAGAACACTGACTTGTCATAAGTAAACAAGAAGCCAACTCATCTGCTTGTTGTGACAGGATGATATATCCCACATTCACAATATGAACACCTGCTCTGCCTGAAATTCTAAGATGTACAGAATATTCTAGCAAGGTCATAAATTGAAGGACAAATAACCAATGACAACTTCTCACAGGTGCATCCCTAAACAAAGTAAATTCATTTTGCTTCATTCTTTCATGCAGATATGGGTTATGAAACAGCAGTTACTGACCTGCAGCCCTCCTGTATACTGATGACATTATAAACAAATGCTGGCAATGACTGCCAACATGCTTTATTTCTCTACTGACGCAATATATTTCTGGCTTGCTCAATTATTTGCATTTGTACACTGGTACAGCCTAAATACACAGCATGGATTAGTCTCATTCCTCTTATAATGTTTATATCATAACATTAATTCTTGTGTTGCACGCTAGACGTTCTAGTTCAAGTAAGTGTAATTGCATTTATTTTTCACCACCAATTATTAACTTTCCCTCTGTAGGTCTGTCTTATTAACCTGCAACTACTAGTCTACACTCATGATGTTGCTGCCAGCACTGGATATGTGGTAGTCAGCTGACAATCAGCTCAGTGACAGCAAAACTTCCAACTCACAGCCACTGACAGTGTAAATATTGAGCCAAGTCAGCAATTAACAAAAAATAAAATTAAATAATTTCTAAAAGACTGTGGCAAAACATTGTGACAACACCTCTCCAAATGTATGTGGGTGAACATGATAAACTACTTCTCTAGTCATACATGAGGAACAGTGACAACACACCTCTCCAAATATATTAGGAGAACTGTGGACAAAACACCCCTCTCCTCCCATGCAAGGGCTGCATCTTCTGCTCCCCTACTAAATACACCCACCACCAAGGCTGTTGCACTTTGAAGGGAAATGGAGGTTCCTGTCAGGGAGCATCCTTGGAGAAAGGGTATAGCACTACTAAGAGTTAGAACTTGGAGAAATGTATACGGCCTTCTAAAAGTTCCCAATACACCCAGGATATTGGGATATTCATAAAAGCACTTAATGTCTGCCTGCCAGTCTCAACAAAGAGAGGCTCATTACTGTCAGCACTGGTACAATTACATACTACCACCAGCCTTACACTGTCGCTAGGTACAATGACATACTACCACCAGCCTTTCACTGGCACGTTTAGAGTGTGGCCCCTACCACTGAAAAGCACCCTTCAGAAAGACAATATAATAACTAAGGCAGACTTGAGAAGGGGCTTTTGCTCTGTGCCACAACAGCACTTAAAAGAGAAATTTAAGCATTTCCCTGGTCAGCAAAGGTTGATAGTCTTTATTATCTGTCCAGCAGTTCCTGTTCTGTAACACTATTAGGGTCATGTGCAACAAACAGCATCTGTACAAAAAATAAATAATAATAATAATAACAAATCACCAACAACTGCCAACGGGTCAAAGAAGTAACTAAAAACCAATTGCCAAGACCCTGGAAGAAAACACAATGAAGCTTACAGACACGACGACTTAGTCAAGCCTTGTAGTCGCTGATTTAACAGTGTAGTCCACAGAGATTCACAGGATAAAAACGCCAAGGAACAAAGCTTTTCAGCTGTTTAAAATAGTTTAATCCAAGCATTCGCTTCACAGAAAAAAACACTGAAATCACACTAACGCTCCATATGCAAGTACGTTTTCGTTTCAAAAACTTCCTCAGATGTGGGCTGGTAACTACATCAGTGCATATATATATATATATATATATATATATATACATCAATTAACATTTAAAACCACCAGTCTCATGCTGAATAGTAAATGAGGCAAATTTACTATACAGCATGAGATTGGTGATTTTAAATAATTTAAATAATAACAAAGTACAACATTAGTAGTCTGTGTTAAATCCTGGTACCTAATTAAACAATAACTTTGAATCCTTACCTAGAATCCACGAGCAGAGGATTTTGTGACAAAATATCCCCAGGGGACTATGAAACACTGAATTAGTAGGCTACCATGGAATAGTGAGAAAGGTAGTGGTCATCTAATCATGCAATGTAAATATCTTGGAAAAAAAGTATGGCAGACAGGCACCTGCAAGATAACTTAATATGGTCACTTATCAAACATGGAGATAACTAATGTGTTCAACAAGGAAGTCTAAATGCATACAGTATGGCTGAGAATGTTCATAGGTGCACAGTTCCATATGAACAGTTCAAACAACAAAGTTTGAGAAGCCCAATTCTGGATGCACACCAGATCATGCTGAAGGTGTTGTGGGGATATGGAAGATGTGGGCCGGGGTATAATAAGTTCTGCTGAAAGGAATGTGAAGGAACACGGTGCTTGCGTAACAGTTTGAACTCACCTTCAAAGTGCACATAACTTGAAGGTAATTATCTTAAGTGGACAAGTCTAAGGGGTGAGCCCTCTGCCCCTCCAATGATATATAGTGTGGAGGTGGTAGTTAATTTGTGCTGTAGTTTATGAATATGAATGTTCAGGTATACACATAAATGTTTAAGGCTTGTTTTCTGATCCAGTGTAAAATTAATTAATTTTATCCCGTTATGTGAGTGATAATTTTTAAAAATACTCTAAATTGGAGTGACGGTGTAATTTCTTTAAATTGATAGAATAGACTAATGCCTTAAGAACCCATTAAAACAAGTGACAGCACACAACTATGACGTTAATAAAGAAAACCTTCAGAGATGCAAGGAATTGCCTTCTTACTGAATGCTAGATAGATTTTGCAAAACATCTTGCCTTTAATAGTGCTGGATTTAAACAAGGCAAAGAAAGACTTGCAAATTACAAGCTAGTTTAGTAGAAGAATAGGAATACTTGCAGTGGTCAAGTTATGCTTTGGTATTGTTCATTAACTCAATCAATATGGCAACCCCTGCAAGATATATTAAAGCAAGTGGGTATTCTTAAAGAAGAGTTATTTTGAATTCTAGGTATTTAATCATTTCTTCTAAGCTAGACAGATAATAAAATCATATTCTAATTACTGTTCTGTTTTTCTTGGTAAAATCTGGATCTACTATAATCACTCAAGATGCAAGTGCTTGAAGACTACTGTCTCAAAGCCAGGGACTCGAGTGTCTTTTAGCTTGTACAGGCTACACTCATGTTCAGATGGAATACAAGTTCAGCCAAGCACCTTACCCAACCACATTATTTGAGTTCAAATGAGGTAAGTGCAGCAGCAATAGGGAGTGAGTGGGAGGGGGATTTTAGGGTTACAGAATGGGAAGAGAATTTTAGGGTTAGAGAGCAGGAGGGGTTTCTTAGGTTTATGGAGCGGGGACGGAGTTTAGGGCTGGTGAGCAATTAGAGTATTTAGACTTAGGGAAGGGTGTTAAAGTGTGCTAGTGTTTTAGGTTTAGGGAGGTAGAGTGGCATTTTAGAGTTAGGGAACAAGGAAATGGGTTAGGAATGAAGTGAGAGTTTCAAGCTTACTCAGCTGCTCTCTCACTGCCCATAGATCTGTGCCATACAGAAGCAATGGTAGCACCAAAGTTTTGTACTTTTTAGCTTCTTTGGCATTCTTCTGTCATACATTACCCCTGACATTTTATGCAATTTGGCTGCAGCACCATTGATTCTAGCTTTGACCTCCTCATTCAGACTTCCCTTCTCCTCAATCAAGCTTTCCAAATACCCGAAGCTGTTAACTTGTTGCACTCTTTTTCCCTTCTGTCTCAGTTTTCAGCTCCTTCTGATTTCCCAATTTGCTTCAACGACAACTGTCTTGTCTCTCCTTAGTTTTATCCCATACAGCTTCAGTTTTGCATTCCAGTTGTAGAGTCACAGATTGTTACTAGACTAACAGTCTGGGGGGGGGGGCTTTTCTAAGCCTAGCCAACTTTTTTCGAAAGAATAATGATGTCCTGTATCCAAATAGGACATTGAGGGCCACACATTTACAAGCTACCTCTGTCCATAAGGGACATGAGTACTATGCCCAGTGTAAATTTCCTATTCCCCATCCAATGGTTTAGGTTGCACTTAAACTGGGTAATAGATGAACTCAGCTTCACATGGATGGGAAGCCTGTTCCTTAGGAAGGACAGTCTCTGGGACACATATCTGTCTCTGCAGTATGTTCTGTTTAAGTCACAGATACTGTTTGGTTTACAAATATGCAGGAGATTCACATGTGTGGGGCTTGTGGATGCCTTGTAAGTTAGGCATACATCACCCCTCAGCAATCTACAGGAGACTGAGTAGAGGGAAAGGGCTTTAAGGCATAATTCTGGTTGATTTTTAATTACTGTTGCTAAGGTCCCATCTCATTTGCTGAAGTTCCTGTTCAAAGTCAGTTTGCAGTGCCACATTGGCCTCATACAGCAGCTCTACTGATCTGTACCCTCCAACCTGTTTGCTGATATAATCCATCACCAGTATGAACAGGAATGGGCTCAGACCTGATTCCTTCCACTGGGTGACCCAATGCAAGTCCAAACACTTTTCACACTTGTGTCATTGTATCCATGTACATAGTCTGTCTAATTCTACCATTGTTTTGGGGACTCTGAAGCATTACATGACTGTCTAAATCAGCTTTCTTAAGACCCTGTCATCTATCTTCTCTGAGTATAAGAATTATAAAAGGACTTTTTCCTCTTTTCCAGCTTCTCTTCTACTATCTGTCTTGCTCCACACATGGGGTCATCTGTAGTGCATCCTGATAAGAATCCAAACTACTCATCTCCTTTCTTACATTCTACTACCAAGCTTATTCATTTATAAATCAACCTCTCTAACACTTTCATTCAGTGTGACAGCAGTATGATACATCTGTAATGCCTGCAGTTCTGAAGAGTACACTAGAACTAGAGTGCTTACCCTCCAGTAATATGGGATATATCTCTTTGTCCGTACCATGATGAGTACCCTCAGGAGACATTTCTCCTCTAATGTACCCAAAATCTTGATCATATCTGCATAATTTCATCTAAAGCTACCACTTTCCTGGACTTTGTTTTACTTAATGCACTTTGCACTTCTTCAAGTGCGGGGTCTCCTTCCTCTTTTATCATGAGCGTATATGCAACTTTACAACTTCTATGAGGTTTTCTTCATTCAGAAGCTTCTTGTAGAGCACACCTTACATCTGCCCTTGATGTCCTCTAGACTGATGAGCAGATTGTTGTTGCATCCCTTAAGAATGGCTTCTGACACTTATCTTCCTTGTTTTAATAGTTTCTTTCCGTTATTAACTTGCAACCTGATACGGCTTCTTTGTGGCATCTGCCTTGTCACCCCTCAGAAGCTTGTTTGAGTTTCTCTTGGTACCTTGTTTTTTTGCCACTCTCTTGCCTCTTTGTTATCCAACCAGCATTCCTTCTTAGCCTGATCTGTCTCCCTCTTCTTTGTCTGCACTCCTTCTTTCTTTTAATAACTGATGTTAATAATACTTTGGAGATTTGTGAATATGAATGGATTGTACAGTTACAAGCGGATTTTGTACCACGTTTGAATACAGCTATTAGCATTAAACCTATATTGAAGAAAAAAACAAATGATTTTAAAGTAGATATTATATATAAGAATATTTTAATGATTTTTTTAATATATGCATATTTATTCTGTTTTTGTTTACATTAACATATTCTCTTAATGAATTATTTCCTTGAAATAAAATGAATAGTTAATTGATTATGGTTTCTGATTGGGGCTGTGTCAGATGTTTCATTTTGAACTATTTAAACAGGGACTTGAACTTTTATTTGATATGTACATACTGAAGAAGGGCATTTGCCTTAAAGCTTTATGGTGTTAATTTTCTTTTTTTATGAATAAATCATTGAATACAATTGTATATGCTCAGCGTGTCCAACTTCTGGCGTTTTTTGCCTACTGTTTTGATTTTCTTTTTTCCTAAAGCAGTTAACCTCAGTGCTGGTCCTATTTGCTGGTTTTATTTCTTTTGATAACTTTCTGAACTTCTGCAGTCAATCACCAGCTTTCATTGCATATCTTATTTCCATACCTGGCTCAGATGCATATCTGTTCTATTGTGTTCACACATGTCACTTTGAGATGCTGCCAATGTTCTTCAGCTCCAATTGTCACCTCTTCTTGCCTCTTCTTTCTGAGGTGCTAGAGCCATGAGTATTTCTTTGAACTCCTGTGCTTTCATTCCAGTCAACCAGCAGGTCTTCTGAGTAATGTCTTAGAGCATTCGCTGATCACCACTTGTAGCTGATTGCGACCAAAAGTGGTTTATGCTGGGAGCTAACCAATTTGCTAGGGATGACTTTGCATTTTCTGATTTGACCATAGTGCCCTTTCCATACCAGAAGGAAGTTTACCTGAGTTGCATGCTGACCACTCTTAAATGCAGTCTGTCAGTGTGTACTGTTATCTTCTTTTTATAAGCTACATGCTTGCAAAATAAAAGTGAAATTACCAATAGATACTGTAAGTTTTAAATATTAACAAGGAATGTCAGACACTGTAAGAGTTGGAAATACTGGTTGCACTATATATACTCAACTCATCTAATCTCATATCATTAACGCTTGTCAACAAAACCTTGTTTGTAGTTTGATTACACATAAACCTCCATCGCATGTGAAGTCAAGTTCTTCATAATACAAGCAACTGTGATAGTACAAAATAAGGGCTTTATTACTGAAAACAAGACCCCACATCCATTTTACATTATTATTCTCACTCAGAGGTCGATGCAGTTCCCAGAAGGAGTGAACATTTTGACAGGCAGTGCAAAATCTGTCTTATTTTTTACAGAAGAAAGACATATCAGTGCTTTTATGTGAAGCAAGCATCATAGTAACTACTGACAACTCAAGTTGTTAGGCTCAAGCAATTATGAAGTGAGTTTGGAAGATCCAAGTAGTGACTGGAAAGAGAAGAGACATTAAGATTAGAGCTGGTAAACTGTGAATTTTGTTAAAGAATATTGGCTGACATACTTCTAGACTGTCCAGAATTTCATAGTATGTCTAGATTTTTTCCTTTTATTTTTGGTCCGCTCCTCTTAAATTTGTGTTTTTTGTAAAATCGTCGAGGACTGCAATCACTAAATAATGAGAAACATTTGAGTTTCAGATTTCAAATCCTTCAGAAAATATGTGCTAATAGAAAACCTGTTATTCTAGCAACTTTCTATATTTATAAAAGTAATTTTTTTTAAATCTGTCCCTATTTTGGGGCCTTTGTCTTCCACATCCCAATTATGCTTGGCTTTGTCCCTGATTTTCACTCTGTGAGGTTGAGAGGTATGTTAGAGAGTAAAAGCTAGTGGTTAAACATTAATTTAGAACACTAGGCCTTCATATGTGTTCAAACCCAAAAACTTTGCTTCTGCCACTAACATTCAGTAGTTAGTATAGGCAGCTAAAACTCAGCAGCTAAAAAGATGCAACTGAAGCACTGCAACTTTATTAGTTTGGATCTAAATGCCATGCTGTTGCAATGACATTACTAGTAATGCAAGTTAGACAAATTCTGCAATGAAAAAAAAATCTGCAGTGCTGAAATTCCTAGAATGGATGTATAAGGCATTCAGGTCTGATGCAAAAGGTAGTTTGTACAGTATTTAGTGTATTGAATGATAATTAAAAGATAGGTGTGCATAATCAGTAAGCCTGATGGAACAAATTATAACAGTGCAAAATGGAAGTAATACATGAATCATAGTTCCCAAAATAAGAAGATAAAAGCAATAAAAAGTTTAATATAACTTCACAGTGTTGCAGAATAAGTCTCAGCAGGGCTATCTCATGAAGAATCTGCTCAGTAATTAAGCAGAGTTGTGCAGTGGGGCAAGGGTATGGGGGTGCTGACTGTCTGCATTTCAAGTATGTCTTCTAGGTCTGCATCCAACAGAATACTGGTAAATAGACTATAAGACTTCAGAGTGGTCCTCAATATAGTAAACTTAAGTAAGAGGTGCTTGGCAGACAAAACAAAAAGCTGTCTGGATGGTAAACAGAAATTAAGCATGAGGAAACAGATCATTCTGCATTTCCCAGTCTTAATCCAATTTAATGTTTTTATAAGTGAAAACAAGTCTGAAACAGCAGAAAACAATAACTATAAAACTATGAATATGGAAAGACGATATGAAAGAATTAAAACAGTGGTAAGCTAATAAAATGTAACTCTAAAATTTTGTGTCACCTGACAGTCAAAACCCCAGAAAAATAATTGGTGGAGTAAAGACCTGAACAACCAACAAACTGGAAGATAACTGAATAATAATTATACCAGACTATCTAAAAAAATCAAGTAATGTACCAGGATAATGGACAGAGTTACTGCTGTACTGAAGTACATACACAGTAATATTACCACCCTTAAGTAAATTAAATGTACAGATGATGCCACCGTACATGTCACTGATGTGGCATTTGCAATACTGTTTGTTTCCAGCTCACAAACACCTCCATAATAGTACAAGCATGGTGAAGCTAGTTCAAAAAAATAACAGTAAAAACTACACAGTTTCTAATAACAAAGTATGTCTTGAAGTATCAGGACAGGCATCTGCTGCAACAGAAATCAAATCATATACAGGATAACACAGAGCTATTTTTCAGAAAAAAGGATGCTCAAGAAAGAAAGAAAGAAAGAACATGACACGTGATAAATAAATAAAAATAAAATAAAATAAATCATGAAGAAATCAGACTAATGGGAAGCACAACAATGCTTTCATTGTATGCTATAGAAAGAGAAATGGATACAGAGTAAAGGTTCCTATTAGAATAGTTAGGAGGAAAAAAAAACATTGTTTGCAAGGTAAAGGTATGTAAAAACAGTGACATTCCAAGCTGCCTTACACACACACACACACACACACACATATATATATGTGTACACATATATACATACATGCATGCATACATACATACATATACCTATTTACACATACATATACTGTATAAAAATCTATACACAAATTTTATATATATATATATATATATATATATATATATATATGTGTGTGTGTGTGTGTCTATATATATATATATATATATATAGATATATATATATATAAAATATATATATATATATATATACACACACACATAAACACAAATATATACACATACACATTGTATATCTATATCTAGGGTCTATATTATATAGTCAAAGTTTCAAAACTTCGAACCTCACATGAGCAAACTCATATGAGGAAAGTTCAAAACTTCGACTATATAATAAAAAAAAAAAAAACTTACCGTAATGCTCTGAGCAGGAGGCAAACCCCCTGCACCCCCCACACCCCACTTAAATATACCAACTCCGAGAATGCACTTCAGTGCAGAAAGGGAAAATTTCCCATTCTGCGCATGAAAAGCTGTTGACTTTCACCTTCGACCTTTCCAACGTTCGATCATATGATGTCAACCATCTATGATTCGAATATCAGAACGTTCGGTCATCTAATATAGACCCTATATCTATATAACATCCTGACTGTGAGTGATGGGAGTATTGGGAATATCCCTTTAACTGTGCCTTGTGCCTGGAAAATTTCCAAACCATGGCAGAAAGATAATTGAATACTATACCTACTTAATGAAACCTGAATTGTCAATTCTATGATGCATAAAAAGGGGTAGCTTTGATGCAGCATGGGTAAAACTGGGGCTTTACGTGAAGATCAAAAACTTGTGGAGTTCATTAGTCCATTCTCAGCTTCTTGTGGATGTGGCCTTGGACATAACCCTGGTGAAAATTTTCTTTTTATTCTTCACTGAAACTGAAGAAAAAGCTGGCAGGACCTGTAGCAGGGACTTGCTTGAAACAGCCTGTTTTGCCAGAATAGCTGTACAAGACTAGACTTTATGGGGAAGATAACCAAGGAACTGGCTCATTTGTCTACTGACAGCCATGTGAGTTGTATTGTCTGCAGTTTTTTGTAATGAAGATAAAATTGTGTAGCCAAGGCTATAGGACTTAACACTGGTGGTGGGTGTGTATGAGCAGTTTGGACACAAACTGCCAAATATTCCATTCCTTGCAACACCTCTGCTATCAACTGCATAACCTGATATTTCCCTTTGGAGTTTATAATGTTTCCCTGAGGCATTTCTGCTACTGTTCCGTGCGTGCTTGATAATAAGACTTTGTTTTTATGGATGTTCCTGCTGCGCTAATGACAAGAAGTTTTGTTTTTTGTTTTTTTGCCATTTCTTAGTGTTCATGGAATACAAGATACAGAATGACCAGAAAGAGATACAACTTCATCAGCAGTCATTTGGACAGGTTGACATACTGTCTACACCCCAAAAATGTGCTAGCTATAAAAGAAAATTGAGTAAGGAGAGTAACATGGAATCCTACCTGGTGCTGTTTGAACAATACACCACTTAAAAAACTGGGACAAAGGAATGGGCAAAAATTCTGTCATTCCAACCGACAGAAGAGACTTACCACAAATGTAGATATGGAGGGAATTTATTATACAGGCCATTAAAGGCTTAAGAAAGAACTGCTAGCTAGGGTGGGACTAACTTTTGAAGTGCAATCCAGCACTTTATAAATGGACTAAATGCTGGCAAACTAGTAACAGCAGAGATATACAACCTGAACCATATTTTAAAGCTTTAGTTAAACCTTTTGTAAACCGTAATTAAACGAAGTTCCAGCAATAGACACATTTTAAATGTGTTTGGCTTTGTGCTATTTGCAAAGTGATCTTAAGAACTTTTACAAAGCTAAAAACTTTAGCAAAATGCTTATCAGTTAATGACGCATTGTTTAAAAAATGAATATTCTACCTCTGTGTTTAAAGTTGCAATAAGAAATGTGCCATATATATTTTCATGTGAAAAAAGTAGCAAGTAACATGTTAACTTGTTTCAGATGTTGGATATAAAGGGTCACATAGCTAAATCCTGTTTAATTAATACTGAAGAGAATGCCAGTAGCAGAAATGTGAAAAATGATACGCGTGCTACAAATGAAGATGTTCCAATGAGTGTGAAAAAAAAAAGCTAAAATAATCAATCAGGCTAGTGAAGTGTACTGTATTTCTGGAAGGAATAACTATTGTTGAAACGCACTTTCAGAATTTATTGCAGATGATGAGCTACTACATTTGATACTGATGGATATAAAAGTCAGTGCTTAAATTCAGCAACAGCACTGTTTTGGTTTATAGAGTTAAGGGGTTACCTGATGGTAGTCATGGATGATGAAAATAGTATGGTGGCCACCGTTACAAATAGTAAAGCAAAAGAAAATCAAAGTAACTGCATTAAACCCAGAGTGTGTCTCAAGATTATGCTTCATAAGGGCTCTGCAGTGTTTGAACTTCCATATCAAGTTGTGAATAATTTGCAGTAGAAGAAATGATTCAAGATAAAAAAGGGAATGTGAAACTTGGAAAGAAAAAGAAATAAGCAGATCTACTCAATAGCAGTGTCATTTCTGGACCCAAAGTGAGAAAAGATAAAATTACTGGAGGTTCTAAGAGATAAGCATTTCCAGGGAGACCAGCCACTTTAATTACATACTGAGTAAGCTAGCTTTAATATTTCATATATTGGATAAATGCCCTGAATATATGTTAAAGTAGGAGCATGTCCTTTTATAGTTGCTACTGAGTAGGGTATACATTAGTTATATTATATTAAACAGCGAAGAACTATTATTATTGTTTAGAGAATGGGCAACCTGTCCATCGCCACTCTGACTGGAGAACAACCATTATCCAGCAGGGTGTTAATGTACAAGTAACGCCCACTTAAAAATGAGTCCTATGCTTTATGGTAGCATATTAAGTTGCCATGGAGCTCAGACTGTAATGAAGCTAACTGGCACTATTATTGTACGGTCTCTAGGCAGAGCTTTTGTTGTTTAGTGAGTACAAAATTAAAAACATTAAAAAAGAAAATAGAAAAGTGTGTGTGTGTTTATGTCTGCATGTATGTGTGCATGAAAGTGAGAGCAAGATCAATCAAGCCATTATTTTACACTTTTTACACACTGTTGCTGTTTAGCGAATGTAAAATTAAAGCAAATGAATAATAAAAAATAGAAAAGTGTGGTTTGTATGTGTGTGTGTGTGTATGAGTGTGTTTATGTTTCTTTCTGAGTGTGTGTATGTATGAGTGCTTGCATGCATAAAAGTGGAAGTGTGTGTATGTGTGTGTGTGTGTGTGTGTGTGTGTGTGTGTGTGTGTGTGTGTGTGTGTGTGTGTGTGTGTGTGAGAGAGAGACAGAGAGAGAGAGAGAAAGAGATTGATCAAGCAGTGAATGCAATATGCAACTCTTTTAAAATTAAAAGGTTTGCATACCTCTCAACCTCTTAGCTCAATAAATCCATGTAACGCCTAAAATAATGGGGGAACAAAGGCACAAAAATAGAGACATATTTTAAATATTACTCTTATAAAATTAGAAAGTTGCTATAACAGGATTTTTCATGTTAACATGCATTTTCTGAAGGATATGAGGCCCATACCTCTTACCTATCCTTGATTTTGACTCAAATTTGGATCTGCCTCCCTTAATCCCTCTTAAAACTAGTGACCTTTGGAGCATAGTTGGTGAATTACAATTACTAAACAAAGACAATAAATAGAGTTCTAGACTTTTTTACTTCAGAAAATGTATATTTCTTATTCTGTCAATGACTCAAATTAATAGTGCTAATATTTTAGGTGTCCCTGATTACTTCTGTATTTGTCCCCAATTCTGATGAAATTTGTCTCTGATTAGTTGAGAGATATGAAAAAGTCTGAAACTTAAATATAATTCATGATTTACTTCAAACCCTATGATTTTTTCCAGAATATACAACAGCAAGTTTGAAACAGTACATGAAGGAACTATTTTACATCAAAATTATTAACATATATAGTAATTTAAAAAAGCAAATAAATACAGTTTAACAGATAGTCCATTTTCTAAGTGCAATAATGCTCTCCAGGATCTGTGTTACTGGGTAAATAATGCCCTTCCTGGGCAGGCATTATTTATATAATAACACACACCATGTTAGGCATTATTGCTTGATTAATCAGGGTTAGTATTGGTCTTGATCACTACTATTAATTTTTAGAAAATACTGCGGTGGTAGTGCTGCGGTAGCATTGTTGCCTCACAGTTAGACGTTGCCCGTTCGATTCTCAGTTAGAGCGTCTTCTGTGTGGCGACATGCGTGAATGGGCGTTCCTTCGTTGAAGGTTGTGCGTTAGGCTCGGCAAGCCAGCATGTAAAAATCTACTGCCAATTATTAGCGGAACAGAGTTCCGCTGTGGTGACCCCTAACTGGGAAAAGCCGAAAGACACAAACAAACATGTTAGTTTTAAAGTCTAGAAATGAGATAAGGAAAGCATCCTGTTAATGTCTGTAGTTACCCAACATGACTCCCATGGACAGAGTATTAGCATTGCCCTAGCTGGATCAGAAATGGTTAAATGGGAAGTGCTTTAGATATCTGCTAACAAGTGTACAACAGTTTCTGCAGAGAATGTTCATGCATACATAAGCTTAATAGAATGGTTTAGCGGATCCTCCAGTGAAGTTCTAAACTACCTACTCATTTTGTTTTGTTTTGTTGGTAGTTATCCATTGGTGGGTGCGCTTAGGGGGACAACAAAATTATACTTGTAGGGTCAGCACAAACACCTTCAAAGCCTTTTGTTTTTAGTGTTACTGCTCTTGAATGTTATTGCATTAGTTGTTTTAAATTGTTTCAAAGTTATTTTGTGGGATATAACAATAAGAAAACTGGTATAGGAAAGTACTTAGTTTGACCACAGAGCCTTCTCCCAGAATTTCTTGAGTCCAAGTGATGAACCTTTTTCTCTTTTTAATCCTGCTTTCCCATTAGTTCCCCCTTTAAAACTCACCACTGCCTTAACCTCAAACAACTTGGATGGCTAGAACTGCAAAACCATATACTCTTTCAACAATTGCTTATTACGCAAAAGATTCTATACCTCCCTGACAACACCCCTATCCTGACTAATCTAATTACTCCTTATACTAATCTACCTACACTACGCTCTGCTAACAAGCTTCTAGTTTTATCAAATAAAGCTAACAACAAAGCCGGGGATTCACTTTTCTCAAACACTGCAGGTAAATTCTGGAATCAGCTTCCTGCTGAATTATCTACCATCGCTTCTACTTCTCTTTTTAAAAAACATCTTAAAGAACATCTGAAAACTCACTGGCTTTGTCCATGTACTAACCCTTACTGACATCTTTTTTCCACTTTATATTCTTAACCCTATCCCTACTCCTGTAACCTTTGCCTTCAATTCTACTTACAACTCCTACTCTGTTATATGAGAATAACATATATATTATTTCCCTTATCTAAGACTTGCTCATACCTTCTAGTGTGATTTGTAAAAATTGTTTAGTTTAATTTTTTGTAGAATTGTTTAGTTTAAATTTTGTAGAATTGTTTAGTTTAATTTTTACTATAATTATTTAATATACAAATTTATTTTTACAACTGTTCAGTAGACCAATACTACCTCTGTATTGTGATTATTACTGGTTCTGAACATTGTTAACTTTGTCATTATTCGTGTTTGGAGCTTTTCTCCCTGGGCCTCTACTGAAAATGGACATATATCCAGCTAGAAAATAAATAAAATAAATAAATAAATGTAAAATAAATAATAAATAAATAAGGGAAGATTTACTTTCTATAACCTTGGAGTTTACTATTCACATTATGCATATATGCTAAATGCTGCAATTATTTTAAACGTTGACAGTGCATTCACTTATGGCATTTACCCAGAATGTTAGTTGGATATATGTAGATACAAACAATTTATTTTATTTACTGACACTTGAAATAAGGCAAAAGTATTACTATTTTTGTTGTATATGTGACAGGTTCTGGGTGGCTCTGAGGTATGAGTTGGGAGAAGCTCAGTAACCAGCAAGCTGATAAATCAACAAATTAGAAGTCTGTACTTCTGCTTCTTATGTATGAGATCTCTGTATTACCCATTTTTCCACTTGAAGGATTAAGCATGTACAGCTGGTTAAAGTGGAATTCCCCTGATGCTTTTCAAGAAACATACCTCACCCCTGCAGAACTAGCCAAGTTGGATAGACATCATTGTGAGTCAGTAGTAGCTTATTCTCCTTTGTTATGAAAGCAGTGGGAACTGCAGTCCTACTATATAAAGAAACACAAAACATTAAAATATTAAACACATTTGAAAGCTTCAGAGGGACACAATCTGCCATTATTTTCAGATTTTGCTCTACAATAACATCATTCTGTTCCATCTAACTTCATCTAGGAATGAGCGCAAGGAAGGATAGACAGGTTCTTCATTACATTATTGACAGGTATCAGGGCTCCTTAATAATAATAGGTGATTTAAAGTTTGTGTCACATAGCCTCAACACTAGTGCATCAGTTAAGTGATGTATATTAAACCTCTTTAGACTAGTAGGAAAACATCTGACTGAGAAGCAGTTAAAGGATGTAGTGGCAATGTAAAAAAACCTCACATAGGGCCATCATGTGCTAGTCAAGTAGACACCATATATGTAGCCAGGTAGATAGATATCCCAAAACCATATTGGATTAATCAGACAGTTACCTACATTAGATAATGAACTACCTAAGATATGGATGCTCCCTTCTTGTTTCTGTGGGAGACATGGGTGTAAGGACGTCCTACAAAGCACTCTGTAACAGTTTCTAACATTTCCTCATGTGTCTGCCAACTCATACATCTGTAACATAATAGGATGTATTTAAAGTGCTGTCCTCATGCCTACTTAAGGTCATGGGCGGGGGGCATAGAATATCAACAGATGCAAGAGTTGTACACTCTTCGAGAGACATTGCACATGCCCAGTGAAGGGAGGACATCAGGCTGAAGCTGCATGAAAAAAAGGACATTAACAGAGCAGATTCAGGATGTTATTAATGGGAAAACTAAACTTGCTTGGAATAATTATGACTTTAGTATTATGACGTGACCCTGAAAGTTTACAAAAGGGTGGCCAGGCAATGTAAGATTCAGGCTAGACACTTGAGCGTCTTCTTTCTCAAAAAGCCAGATGTCAGTGTGTAACTATAAACACCCTGAAGAATAGTCTGGAATTCTAATAATACATTTTGAGAAACTATAATTCAGGCTCCCCTCTCCCACTTCAGACTCTCTGCAAACTTTACATCCACACTGCTACTAGAGGTTGCTTGAGTGAAGAGGCTCATGCCATAATTAAAGTTCTGTTAGCCAAAGACAAATTAATTAGAGATGTTACCAAATTTAAAAATTTAAAAGCACATGATCCAGGCAGTCTTCCAGCAGCTGCTGTAGATTTGTTCTGGCAAGCCTGTTAGTTTGTTATATACAAATAAACATCCCTTTAGTCATGGAAACACAACATCATTGTCCATATCCTGAAGCTGAACAGGGACCAGCACATTCTTATAGCTACTGACCTATATTATATTTTGACTACTAGATTTTCATGGGTATATGGGCAGCAAGGCTTAATCTCCTTCTCTCTACACTTATTCATGAGGACCAAGCAGCTTTTGTAAAAGGGGTTCCAGACCTGGGGAAATATGCGAGACTTTAAACCAAGGCATTATCTGCCTGATTTGCTAGTAGCTCAGCAGGATATTAAAAATCTCATGGCACTTATCAAAAAGAGTAAGGGGTCTTTTATCTATACACAACAAATACATTTTATGTATAATTTTCATTGTTAAAAAATACTTACAAAATACATATTTCCATATCCTTCTTTTAATTATACATTCATATATATTTTTATATCAAATTTCTATCCTTATCAGATGCCCACTCCTTTTTCCATAGCCATCTAATTTTATTCAATATTACTGCCAAAATCCATTTCCCATTAAACATAATTTCATTTATCCTTTCATTCCATATAAACAATATAACATAGAACATATTTTATCAATTCTTTTAGCATATTTTTTATTTCGTTTTTATAATACCCATATTTTATCACACCCATACTTATCTGATCTACTTTTTCAATATCGTCAAAAAAAATTTCTTTGCATAACTTTTCTCATAATTTTCTCACTCTTATACTTCAAAAACAAATGTTCACTAGTTTTCACTTCACCACAATATTCTTTCACTTTTCTTTTTACATAGTATATTCCCTTTCACTGGTAATTTATCTATTACCAGTCTCCACAAAATATCTTGGCATTTTACTTTTTTATTATACCATTTATTTCTTATTTTTATAGCTTTACTTTTCCTTCTGCTAAATTTTCCCATGGTTTAACAAAATATATCATTATATTCTTGCACCATAGTTTTCTCTCCTTTTTATTTCATCAATTTTTAATTTCCACATTAATATTTTTTCTTGGTAGCATTTAATTTTTACATTTTTACATTTTTTTTCATCTTTTAGTTCTTTTTACTGTATACCAAAAATGTTCATATTTATATCTAATATTCTTATAACTAAGCTTTCTTCTTTTTCATTTATCCACTCTAACACTTTATATAAATTCAAACAAGCAACATATTCCACTGGGGTAATTAACCCTAAATTGCATTCTTTTTATTTATATACAAAAATTCTCTTTTAACTGGATTCAGTCTAGAACCCCATATGAATGAAAAAAAATGTCTATAATGGTTCTTTGTCCAATATCATTTGAAGCAAATTTACACTTGCTAAATATGCAAATTTTCCCATTAATACTGCATTTATCAAATAAACCTTTTTTATTGGTTAATTTGTTTAAACCAGTTTGCTCTCATTTGTTACATAAGCACCAGGTTTGCAAGGGTTTGAGGTTGTTTAGTAAAGCTCCATAGAGTTTGGTGACTAACTACTGTTCTGCTGTATTTTCTGATCAATCCAAGGCATCTGCAAAACTTAAGTAGAATTTTTCACTTTATATTGTACTTTTGAACTGAATTTTTACCATATCATTGCTTATTTGAACTGTTTTCTTTTAACTGTTGCACTTTGTTTGCTGTAGCATAGGCCAGATCCAAACCTGCTGAATCTAGTTCTGTTTGTATAACTTAAGCACTAAACCAGGCCATCTTTTGTTGGAGAGGGTTCCATAGAGTTTGGTGACCAGCTACTGTTCTGCTGTATTTATCTGATCAAACTTAGGCATTTGCAAAACTTAAGTAGAATTTTTCACTTTATATTGTACTTTTGAACTGCATTTTTACCATATCACTGCTTATTTGAACTGATTTTTTTACTGTTGCAGTTTGTTTGCTGTAGCATATGCTATATTCAGACCTGCTGAATCTAGTGTTTGCTGTAGCATAGGCTAGATTCAGACCTACTAAATCTAGTTCTGTTTGTATAACTTGAGCACTAAACCAGACCATCTTTTGTTGAAGAAGGTTTGACTCTACCCTAGTGGCAGGAGTGTGCAGTTAGAACTCATCTGATTGACGTTGCTAGAACAGGGTTCAGTTTTGAGATTATTTATTGGTCACTTTGTTTAAGTCAGTTTGTTCTCATTTCAAGCATAAGCACTGCGTTTGCTTACGTTTGCCCTCATTTTAGCAAAACTCCACAGAGTTTGGCAACCAGCTACTGCTCTGCTGTATTTATCTGATCAATCCAAGCCATCTGCTGATCTCTGCAAAACTTAAGTAGAATTTTTCAGTGTATATTGTACTTTTGAACTGCATTTTTACCATATCACTCCTTATTTGAACTTTTTTTTACACTTCTGAACAGAATTTTTACCATATCACAGCTTATTTGAACTGTTGCTTTTTTCTAAAACTGTTGCACTTTGTTTGCTGTAGCATAGACTACATTTAGACCTGCTGAATCTAGTTCTGTTTGTATAACTTGAGCACTAAACCAGGACATCTTTTGTTGGAGAGGGTTACCCTGCACCCTAGTGGCACAAATGTGCAGTTAGAGCTCATCTGATTAAAGGCTGCTGGAACAGGATTCAGTTTTGAGCTTTTTTTATTGGTTAATGTGTTTAAATCAGTTTGCCCTCCTTTGCTACGTAAGCACCATGTTTGCGCGGGTTTGCACTTGTTTGGGCATCACACACTGCCAAGCAGGACACTCCTGCCTGCAAATTTTCACTTAGTACTCTGCTGGTGCTCCATCAGTGAGTTCTCACAATTGTCCCTCACTGACAGGTGATATATTCAGCAAAGCTCTTGAGGTACCAGCACAGATCATACCCACTAGCCCTTCATATTTTGTGTCCACTTCTACTGTCCTCTACTTTATCTGGTCCTTCCTGTCCTCTTCCTGTTTTCTGACCACATTGACTTACCGAACATTATGGACAGACAATTTCCACAGTTTCTTCAGCCAGCCTGGTTGACATGGGCATCCTGAGGCAATATAGCAATTGCCTCATGTACACTGACAAACTACTTCTTCTAATCCACACAAATTCATTATGCGAGAGATGCATCTATATCAAGAACCTAGAATCCAGGCTCTCTTACTCACCAGTCAGTTCATCTGATACGAAGCAGGTTGTTAGCATGCACACCTCACCTCCTTCATCTACCAAACCAACAACACATAAACCTACACATGCAGAGGTCCTTACCAGAAGCTTACCTAAACATCAGAGACCTCCCAAACACAAGCATGATTCACATAATACATCCTCTGCAGAACATAGTACACATAATATCACACAGCAGTGTCTCACCAGTCAAGTCCCTAAGGCATAACACAAAAACAAACATATTCATCATAGGCTACTCAATTGTGATACACACAGATGTCCTTCTCGCCAGGTTGGATAAGGAAAAAGTCACAGTCGGTTGTCTGCCAGGTGTCAGGATCCACTACATCACACACACACTTAAGTCTCTTGACAACAGGCACTGTTATGACTCCGTTATAGTCCATGTTGGTGTGAACGGCTTGAGACATACCTCACTGGACTATATGAAAAGAGACATGACTGAGTTCTCTGATTATGTGTCTCAGGCAGGTATGTCCCTAGCCTTAAGCAGCATTTTACCTTCATCTAGGATGATACCTCAATGCAAACAAAAAATGATTGACTTCAACAATTTACTTAGTTTCTGGTGTCATTCAAAGGGGATCCAGTATCTGTCAGCCTGGGATGACAAGGTCGACAGACCTCGATGCTTTGCCTGAGATGGTCTTCATCTGTCACCCCTGGGATTTTGGTTACTTGCCACCCCCATAGTGCCTTTTTTAGGCAATGTCACAAGAATAAAATTCCTGATGTAAAAATACCCTCTAAAACAACCTCAGGGTTATGCTGCTAAATGCTAGGAGTCTAAACCAGAATCTACACTCACTGGAAGCAGTCCTCACCTTGGAAGATGATGACATTTGTTTAGTCACTGAGACCTGGTTTAAGGCTCCAGAAAGCACCCCAGCTATACCAGGTTACATTTCCTTCCACATGTTCAGACCACAAACTGAAGGCATAAGAACTAAAGGAGGTGATGTATCAATATTCATTAAAGAAAGATACACCTCTAGATTGGTTAAACAGCACCATTCCCTTGAATTACTTCAGGTGTAATTGACTGCAGATAAGACCCCCCCCCCCCTTCAGGTTATTGACAGCTATAGGACCTCCTCTGTGAATCAGGTTATCCACTCAGCCTACTTGGCTCTACTTGAGTCAGTCAAGATACAACCAAACACCCTGGTTTTGGGTGATTTCAATTATCCATTCATTGACTGGGTAAATTATACATGTTCCAACTCTTTTTCCCAAAGGTTCCTGGACTTTGATAACTCTAATACCCTGGACCAGCTGGTTGACAAACCCACAAGGGGCTCAAAAATCCTGAATCTTGTGCTTACCAACATGGGGGACCGCTGCACCACCACCAGTCTGTGGCCATCCCTGGTGAGATCTGATCAAAAATCAGTCATACTAGAAGTAACTATAACACAAGACCCCCCTCCCCTTAGAAGCAACCAGACTAAAAAACTTCTCCAAATCCAAATACAACCTCTTACATGATGGCATAAATAGCTTCATTCCCCCCTCCCCGATGGAACAGACACCTACGCTGAATTATTCACCAATGCTTTACATGAGCACCTGTACAATTGTATTGACTCTGTCATACCTGATAGAACCAAAGCAAGACCTTTAAGGAAAAATAAACCTGCCTGGTGTACAACTGCCATTAATAGGCTATACAACAGGAGAAAGAAACTGCTGTATAAAAGTGGGAAGGAATGGTCTCATAACTGGAAACACTCCCTCCTCAACTTAAACAAGCAAATAAGACTCCTAGTGAGGTCCTCCAAAGCTAACTACGAATTAAAATTAGCTTTCCTAACTAAGGATAACCTCAAAGGTAAGGCCCAGATTTGCACCAAACCCATAGTTAATGGTACTACATATACAGAACCTGTGGATATAGCAAACTTGCTGCCTGACAGTTTCAGTGAAAGCTTCACTCCCCTGTCCCCACCACATATACTGCAAAGCATCCATAACACCTATCCCCTACCTAGTATCTCCAAGGAGCAGGTCTTAAATGCCCTCTCCAAGGCCAAAAATACAGCCTCTGTGGGACCCAACAACATCTCAGGCTGTGTTCTACATGGGTTAAAACAGAAATT
Organism: Protopterus annectens; assembly: GCF_019279795.1. Lineage (NCBI taxonomy): Eukaryota > Metazoa > Chordata > Ceratodontiformes > Protopteridae > Protopterus > Protopterus annectens. The sequence continues at coordinate 624,963,214 of NC_056748.1, read as the reverse complement.
AGCATCACCATTGGGCACACTTTTCAATCACTGCCTAAGAACTGGCTTTGTTTCAGGAGAATGAAAAACAGCTACAGTTATCACTTTGCCCAAAGGAGGTGCATCCACAGGCCCCAGGAGCTATAGACCCATTAGCCTGACCAGCATTATCTGCAAGGCTATGGAATGAATCATCATGGACCTTATTAACAAAGATATGTGAAATCTCCAAATGCTTGACCCCGTCCAGGTTGGCTTTGTCAAGGGGACATCATACCTGTTAATCTTGGTGGACTTCTTCGAGACAGACACCTAAGCCCTAGACAAGGGCAAAACTGTGCATACAGCCTACCTAGATTGAGCCAAGGCCTTTGACAGAATCCCCCACTTAGGCATCATTGATAAACTTGCCCAACTGCGTATCAACCCATACACTGTCAGGTGGGTTGCAAACTGGCTCACTAATAGAACTCATACTGTCAAAATAGGGGACTCTACCTCTTCCAGAACAGACTTGTAACCAGTGGTGTTCCATAGGTATTGGTTCTGGGACCCCTACTTCTCTGAAGTACGGGCTAAAACTAAAGGACTGTGGCTGACAAAGTTTGCTGATGACTGTATACTGGAAGCGATCACTGAAACCCCTAGCAATGTCAACATCCTGCAAGAAGGTCTTACACAAACTAATGACTGCTACCAAATTTATGGTCTTAAACATAATACATAAAAATGCATTATCATCCCCTTTGGCAAGGGTGATGTTTCTGCAAATTACCACATCAATAGCAATACCAAGTACACAGTCACCGGTGAGAGATCTGGGCACACAAGTCAACAGCAACCTTAACTTAAATCACCATGTCTCCACAGTGGTAAGAAGGGCATTTTATATTGTTTATCTCATATATAAGGACATTGCCTCCAGAAAAAAAAGAGCTTATAACTTCCACCCCCGTACTCTTCCCTCATCAGGCCAATAATAGAATACAACACTCTCTTTGGTATGTTCTTTTCCAAACATCTGCAGTAATTGGAGAGGCCACAATGTTTCCTTACAAAAAAAATTCAGGGTCTTCAAGAACTGTCTTATGCGGACAGACTGAAATCATTGTCACTTTGCTCTGTGTCATACAGACTGCTCAGAGGTGACCTGTGCCTTGCATATAGAGTAATCTGTGACCCATCTTTAATGGAAATGCTGCACATTCGCAGGTCAAATGGCACATGGGTCACTAACTCAAATTACCTTAACCTGGTATGTGACATCAACAGAACTTGCTGGAGAGACAGATTTATCTCACAGAGGTTGCCCCACCTTTGGAACAAGCTGCCTATTCACATTAAACAAAGCCCCTCACTGTCCCTATTTAAACGTACTTTGAATGATTGGATGGGTAACAAGAAATTCACCCTGGGGGGGGGTTCCACCTGTGTCCCTCTTGGACAGGGGTAACAGGTGCTGATTTTAGTGTTTGCTTGAATTAGACAGCCTTGGGAACACAGGTTGAACTTGTCTAGGCTTGTAAGGGTGCTGGGACCATTAGCCTAGTAACCTCCTATGATCCTATAATCTATATATTTTTCCAAAAAAGGCAAATTCTGTTTAAATCTTTTAGTATCTTTTCCCACTGCATCTGCTTATAATCTTATTACCAAATTTTAGACCTAAGACAGAAATTTTATTCATTGTAAATTGTATTCCTCCTCTCTAAACCATATCTCCTAACCCTTTACTTTTCTCTTTGTTTAAAGTCATCTTTATTGCTTCTAAACATTTATTTAAATAACATATTACTTCCTTTATCCACATCTTGTTTTTTGCAGTTACTATAATATCATCTGCATAAGTTAACAAGACTGGGGATTCTTAAGCCTTCAGGTATTACATACTCTTGTTTCCTTAATTTAATAATTTATTTCAGATAAAATTGCATTCATAGTTTAAGCAAAGAGTATACAACTCATTGGACATCACTGTCACACACCCCTCCTCATTTGTACCTCTTTACTTAGCCAACCATTTACCAACATTTTTACTTTACTCTTTTTATACACAGACTTACATACTTTCCTAATCTTTTCACTAATATTGTATTCTTTATCACCTATAAGATTCCATGTCCTATTGTATCAAATGCCTTATTAAGTTCACTTACTATACATTTATCTTCTTCTTTGCTACTAATATTATCCACAGTATCTCTTATTATTAATAATTATTGACATCCCTTCCTCTTTAGACTATACATACTGTATTCCATAACACTTTTCATCTTTGTTTCAAATCTCTTCTGTAAGATTTTCATAAAAATCTTTCCATCATTATTGTTCAGTACTGCCAGTCTCCATTTTTTTTCATTATTCAGGATAAATTTAAGTATTCCACTCCTTAATTCTTTATACATAAAACTTTTATTTAGTCAGTCATTCAAAAATCTTTAAAAAATATTATTTTTGCTATTCTGTTGAGTTTTTATGGATTTCGTATCCTATTCCATCGGTTACTGCAGCTGAATCTATTTTCACTTGTCCTAATACTTTATCTAGATCACATAAAGAAATCTCTTTTTCATATATTTTTCTTTCTTGTTCTGCAGACTTGTTTGCTTCCCCTATTATTTTTAATTTCTTCTTTAAACATCTCTTATACGTATTCTATAACAATATTCATAATTAATTCCTGGGTTCTTTCTATTTCTCCTTTTGTATTTTTCATTTCCCTCACTACACTACTATATTCCTTAACTAGTCTACTTAAATATGCAAAAACATATTCTCTTTTTCCTTGTAAAAATATCTTTGTTTGAATAACAACTCTTTAATTTTCTCTTGATTTGTATATAATTCTTTCTCTTTATCAGAATACTATCATTATTTTCTAAATATTTCAATTCATCTGTTTATTTTATCAACTTTTCTTATATTGTATTGCCACTGTAACTAACATGTTTTATATTTGATCTTAAAATTCATCCACAGTTCAGACCAATCTTTATAAACTGTTCTCATTGTAATATGATTTCTCTCTATAACTGCATTATTAATCTTTCCCTTCTTTATCTCATATTTTCTCATTTAACCTTTTTATTCCTTTGCCTATTTTTATATATTTCTTATTTTCCTTACTCTCTAAATACATTACTAAATAATCTGAAAAAAATTCACTTGCTTCTCCTTCCCTTATGATTAGTCTTTCTGATATTTCAGTTCTGTAGGTACCCCTTCTATAAATCCATGAATTTCTATCCCAGGATATTAATTTACCACATCTCATAAACTCTAATATTTTTCTTACATTGTTTCCTTCGTTTTATGTTTACCTTTTAAGTCACAGTTAAAATCTTGTGTTGACATATTATTCATATTTACCACTAAATGATCTAGAATCAAATAAGATAAACTTTCTCTTTCTTCACAAATAACATAATCATATAATGCTATTATTCTATATACTTGTTCTTTCGATTTTAAGTCCACAATAGTTAATCTTCCCATTCTTTCTAAAGTTATATCTAATAATTTTACTGTACTTATAGAAAAAATTCCTATTCCAGAATAACGATCATTTCCCAAATTCCAAATTATCCCCCTTAATCTTTCTGTTTGTAATCTTTCTTCATTTGATAAGAATATTGTATCCTCTAATGCAATTACATCTATATCACACGTATTACACCATTCCAAAACCCCTAGTCTTCTCACTATATTTTTAGTATTATTCACATTCATAGAAAGTATCCGAAAGTTGTTACTTTCCCTTTTCCTTAACTTTCTAGAGATTATAATTGCATTTTATTTCTCATCCGTTTCCTTTCCTTTTCTTTTATGCTTATTCCTTTAAATTTTTTCCTATCTTTTACCTTTTTACCAACTAAATTCTTTTTCCCTTTTTACTACTTCCCAATTTATGACTGCCTCATCAGTTATATCAGGACCTTCTTCCATCCCTTTTTTCTTATCTTTTTCTTTATCTAACCTTTCTTCTATTTCCACCATTTCTAATGTTCATAGGTTCATGGGTGTGTACTAGGCTAATGGCCCTGGAACCTTTACAAGCCTTGTCCAAAAAAATTGCCCAGGCACCGTGCCACCCGATGTTAGTTCACAGTGCCCCTATCCGATAGGGCAACTGGAATGATCTCTGGAGTGAACTTTCTGTTACCCATCCACTCGTCAAAATTTCTCTTGAAGAGGGCCAGTGAGGTGCTCTGCTTGACATGAATGGAAAGCTTATTCCAGAGTATGGGCAGTCTTTGGAGATGAACCTGTCCTTCCAGCATGTTCTGTTAAATGTAGTAATGAGGTTGTGATCTCTGGAGGGTGTGGCGAGGTGGGATTGCAATTTCTTTAGGTGTAGCATTTCAAGTAGGGCTGAGTCGAACATGGCTTTGTAAGTCAAGCAGTGATCACTTCTAAGTAGACAATAAGAGACGGAGAACAGCTGAAGTTTCTTGAGTCTGTCCATGTAGGACATGTGTTTAAGGCCTGTGATCCTTTTTGTGAGGTACTTTTGTGGCCTCTCCAGCTGTTGTAGGTGTCTGATCAAGTACATGCCAAATAGGGTGTTATATTCAATGACTGGTCTAATGAGGGATGAGTAGAAAGGGACGGTGACCTCTTTCTTCCTGGATACAAAACCTTTGGTTATAAGATGTGCCATGTAGAAGGACTTTCTGACCACAGTGGCAATGTGGTGGTCGAAAGTGAGGTGGCTGTCGACCTGCGTGCCCAGATCTCTTATGGCTCCTTCAGTGTTCAGTGGGCTCCCATCAACGTGGTAATTCATGGGAACTGAGTTTTTTCCAAAGGGGATGATAACGCATTTTTTGGCATTAAGCTTCAGTCCATGGTTCCGACACCAGTCATTGGTCTCAGAGAGGCCATTTTGTAAAATGTCTGCATCACTTGGGGAGCTGATAATGACTCCTAGCTTGCAGTCATCAGCAAACTTGGTCAGCCAAAGTCCTTCTGTGTTGGCCTGGACTTCTGAGAAGTAGATGCCAAACAGGTGAGGGCCCAGGACCGAGCCCTGTGGGACTAATGTTTTCTCTCTTTATTATTTTTCTGGTCTTTTTCCTTCACTTTTATTTTCAGTCTTACAAGCCATGACCAATTTTGTTACACTTATCACTTTTCAGTTCAAATTTTGTGCATCATGACCTAATTCCCCACAAATATAACATTTATTTTTATCAAATGTCCTGCTTTTCCAAAAAAAAAAAAAGCATGTTTTAGGTCATCCCCAATATTTTACACCACCTTTATTTCCTTCAACATTTATCATACTTGCAATATGTACATTTTTATCCATTCTATCTGTAACACAATATTACATTCTCACCTACCAGTCCATAAACTCCTTTTATCATAAACTTTTGCAATGTCCTATACTTCTTTGCATAAACATTTTAAATGTCCTTTTAAAGTGTATCTTTCTACATCTGTTCAAAATTGTGCATGAATCTTCTTTTTCATTTCACTGTTTAAAGCAGGGGTGTCCAACCTTTTCAGTTGCAAGGGCCACATTGAGTCAACCGAAATGGTCTGGGGGCAAGTGAGGAGGTCTCTCACAAACTGAAGAGCAAAAAAAAAAAAAAAAAAAAAAAAAAACCCGCGTCGTAAACTGAAGAGCTTGCGGACTAATACAAAGTCGACCCTGGCTGTTTTGTAGGTGAATTTGAACAATAAATAAATTAATAAATTACTTCAGTAATTGCAACAGGCAATTGTGAAATTCAGGAATGCTTCAAACACTTCAAGCACGAATGCATTGAGATTAAAACAGACTAGCTTACATAGTCAGTTAACAGACAGACATGCAGACAGATGCCTACTGGAAAAGGCCACAATCAATATAACATATTGACCTCTGTTTCATATTAGTTTGATGGACGTTCACTAGACTACAGATTTAAACACCCCTTTCTTTTGAGTCATTTTGCCTAGTATAGACAGCACTGAGGAATAACCAATGGAACAGTACAACAAACTGAAATATTGTAATGAATTATTCAGACTGTATAATTACCAAGTAATTTTACAAATGAATCAGCATAGTTCAATTAGGGTTACCACCTGTCCCACTTTGCGAGGGACAGTCCCTCTTTGGGCAGTTGTGTCCTGACAAAAAATTTTAAAAAAATGGCAAATGTCCTGAGATTTTAGGACAAAATTATTTCCTATATTTTATGTAATAGTTGCATAAAACAGTTATTCTGTATCTAAAAATACCTAATGTTATAAGAAATAGAATAAGCAACTAAAATGCTACAAGAATAAGCTTTTATTTTAGGCAAAAAAGTTAAGTTTTATCCTTTGTACTGCTCACGGGTATGTGTCGCCCTGTAAAATCTGATGTTTGTACCAAAAATGTCCCACTTTGGCCATTTGAAAAGGTGGCAACCCTAAGTTCAATATATTACAGTTCACAAAACTGTTTTGTTGAATATGTTAGTAGAGGCCATCAAATAAAAATGACTGAATGACATTAAGCCAGAGATGTAGCTGTTAAGAAAAGGAATAATCTATCAAGCAAAAAACTTTCTGCTTCCTCAAAGTTCACAAAGCAGAGCATAACAACTACTTCCTTCACACAAAGCTCATAGGGCAATTCAATAAAATAATCAGATGTGCTGTGCATTTACAATGGCCTGTGTTTCCAGCTTGGTACGAGTTGCAAAATGATGAAAATCTAGCCTAGCGCTAGCAGCCAAACAGCCAACTTAAGTACAAGCATGAACCAAAATAATTTTCATTTAAAAGTGAACAAAACTATGCAGCAAATCAAGCACTGCAAAACATCCAGGACTGGTTTATTAAAAGTCTTCTGTAGATGCAGACATTTTATTCCGCTCATGAGTTAATGCATGCGCTTTGAAAAATACATATACAGGTTTTTTAGAAGTAAACATTACCTGACAGCATTAGAAAAAAAACTTGCATCAACCTGTTTACTACCATTTCTCTTGTATGCCTCCCCCATCTTGACTAACCTACATAGCAACCCCCCCCCCCCAATGAAACTGGACAGCTCCTACAAAGGTATCTCATTGTTGAAAAGCATCAGTCAGGAGAGGGGTACAAAAAATTTCCATATCATTGGATATACCATGGAACACAGTGAAGATCATCATAAAGTGGAGAAAATATGGGGCAACAATGACATTGCAAAGAACTGGACATCCCTCCAAAGTTGATGAAAAGCTGGTCAGGGAGGCTGTCAAGAGACCTACAGCAACATTGAAGGAGCTGCAGGAATTCCTCGGGTTGGGTTGCAGCCTTTTCTTACACAGAAAAAATTTGCAAAATCAACAGTCTCCCAAGAGCATGTGGGAAAATGTGTTATGGTCTGATGAGGCCAAGGTTGAACTTTTTGGCCACAATTCCAAAAAGGTACGTTTGGCATAAAAACACTTCATATCACCAAAAGAACACCATCCCCACGGTGGTGGCAGTATCATGCTTTGGGGTTGCTTTTCTTCAGCTGGAACTGGGGCTTTACTCAAGGTGGAGAGAATTATGAACAGTTCCAAACACCAGTCACTTTTGGCCCAAAACCTTCAGGCATCTGCTAGAAAGCTGAAGATAAAGAGGAATTTCACCTTTCAACGTGACAATAACCCCAAGCATATATCCAAAAAACAAAATAATGGCTTCACCAGAAGAAAATTAAAGTTTTGGAATGGCCCAGCCAGAGTCCAGACCTAAATCCAATAAAAAATCTGTGGGGTGACCTGAAGAGGGCTGTGTACAAGAGATGCCTTCACAATCTGACAGATTTGGAGCACTTTTACAAGGAAGAGTGGGTAAATATTGCCAAGTCAAGATGCGCCATGCTGATAGACTCCTACCCAAGAAGACTGAATGATGTAATTTAATCAAAACGTGCTTCAACGAAGTACTAGTTTAAGGGTGTGTACACTTACGCAACCAGCTTATTGAATGTTTTGTTTTTTTTATATTCCCCCCCCCCCCAAGAGATTTGTTTTGCAATTGAATTGCACAGGTTATAGGTCACATTAAAAGTGGGAAAGTTTTGAAATTATATCACAAAAACCTGGCATTTTAAACAGTGGTGTGTAAACTTTTTATATTCACTGTATTTTGCATCTGTTAAACATACAAAGTCAAATACTGTAATTAGATATGCAAACACATTGTCTGGCAAGCTGCAAAGACTACCATACATCTTTATAAAACTGAAACAGCATTATGAGCAGAGAACATAAATGCTAATCCAACCAATGAGCCAACTAGTCAGAATTCAAAAGCAGAGGAGGTACTCAATTTTTGAAGTTTGGTCAGCAAACATTACTATCAAAATAAGGCATATTTTACAGCAAATTATCATATTCTGTCAACAAGCTGGCAACATAATCTGTATGCTCCTAACACACTGCATCCAAGTAAAAAAATTAATTTCACTGCTCTCAACAAGTAATGCTATCAGGTCTGACTTGCAAGCTCTTGTGCATGCCCTGTGGTAGTATGAGGGAGCATTATTTGAGTTTTGGTTTGACCAAGCTTACGCAAGACATTTTGTTAAGACCACTACGCTATTAGACCATAAAACCACTACACAGTCTGAATTTTATAAAATATGGGGTTGGGAATCTACTCTAAAGTTTGAGGTGTATAAATGCTTTACTGCATCATAACACTTGAGTCACTTCAATTTTTAAATCAGTCCTGTTAAAAACTAGTAGAGCCTACTTGTCAGCAGCAATGGTTTAACTTCCATCACTATTAACTAATAATGTTAAAACCAGATGGCACAGATGAGTACTGAATCCCACCACTGCCAACCATTTGAGAAGAAAGGAACAAGGTGGCATCAGAGGGGTGGTCTGTTGAGTCGCACCACTGATACCTAACAACGATAAAACTACACACAACTCTGGATTCAATAAAAAAAAATGGCCCCATGAAAATAAACAAATATTCACTGGGCCTCCAACATCCACATCCAGACTAGACTGGACACAGTCCACTTGCAGTGTTAAATCCTTGGAATAGCATCATACACCCCTTTATTACCACTCTCTCAGTGAACTGCAGCGTCTCCCTCTGCTCCTTATCCAAGACAAAAGCCTTGGAAACAAGCATTTCCCCACAGCCTTCTTCCTGGAACAGTAGTACTGCCACAGCTCTAGATGTGGCCAGAAAATAATCCGCTATGGGATAGTCTTGATTTAGCCAAATAAATATAAATATATACATTAAATATGCATTCAGTGGTAGCAGACTCAAGTAATTTTGCTAACTGGAGACAAAAACTACAGCCTGCTAGCCTGTGATGGTAAATAAGGACAACCTTCCAGTAATAAATAGTAATAAGACATACATAATAATGTATTCACAAAGTGCTTGTGGCTGTTTTTTAAGACAAACATTGAGGATACATATTAAATACAGAGATGAATGAGAAAGTACACAAGGAATATTAAAACAGTTAAAAGAATACTTAATCCGATCTAAACTAGCTTAAGTCTCTTAGAATCATTGAACCCAATTATTCTGTTATACAACTTAATTAAAACAGGCAGAAGCAAATCATAGCACTAACATTAATATTCCGAAGACTCTTCCATTATGAAAAGACTAAAACCAGCCTTAAATATTTTTACACATCAAGTCACTCTCTTCTGAAAGCCCATAATCTTATTATTTCATTTTTTAGAAATAAAATTAAATCTTATTTTAGTTACTAGTTTTCCCATAGCAAAAATAACCAAGCCAGTTTTTCAATAAGCAATGGATACGATTCAAAAGCAAAAGCTTAAATTATGTCCGCAAAATAATCAAGATCTTGCATACATTTTAATCATTATCTCTAGGTCCAATATTAAGCATCCTTCAGTCAACTATAATTCTATAGCTTAGCTTACCTTTTACTGCTGTAGAATAGATGTTGTAGTAGTCTTTTTGTAAAAAAAATAATAAATCCACTTTCTTCGCCGCGATCTCACTCCTTCCTTCACCGCAAATGAAAAAAATGACCGAACAGTGTTTTCGCGCATGCGCATACCAGCGGAAAGACGCTGGTATGAAAAAAACGTGGAAAAAAGAAAGTTGGCGCATGCGCAGAACAGCAGAAGTACGCGGACGTGTAAACACACGGAAAAAAAGTTAAATTTCAATTAAATTTAAATTTAAGGGTCGCGGGCCGCATGGAAGAGCTCTGAGGGCCGCATGCGGCCCGCGGGCCGCAGGTTGGACTCTCCTGGTTTAAAGCTATTATTATTATTATGTATAAGCTCCACGGGTTGCAGTCCTTCTTTTTTCATATTCTCCAAGGGAAATTTTCAGTTACATAAACAGTCTCAAATATTAACTTCACAAAATGTCTTTTCTTTATAAGAATAAAAGATCTTATCTCTTTGGCTTTTTTCTATTATACCCCTAGCACCTTTCTTTACCTTTTCTGCATAAGAAGTCCTTCCTACCGATTCTGTTTCTTCTTTATGTATTTTTTTCCATAATGTCTCCCCATGAAACAACTCCTTCATTTTCTGGCTCACTCTGCATAAACATTTTTAATACATCATCCCACAACCCTCCCAACTGGAAGTTTGTAATAAAACAAGACTAACTCACTGACTTCTCTTTTTCGGTTAGAGCAAACAGGTTTTGCTGCAAAATAATCTCTGAATCCTCCATAATTTTGCTGGAATTCTCCACAGCAGTGGCGTTCATGTCTTTTCATTCCAACATCCTCTCCATGTCATGCATTGTATACCCAGCCACCACTAACTAGAGAAACTTGGCCAGGGCACTGGGGAACTTCCCTTACCTGAAACCCTGGCCAGGTTTCCCCTAGTTGGTATGAATACCACTTTAGGATTCACCTGAAAAAAGTCACTGGCCTGGTGGGATCAACCCAGTCAACAATGGTGAAAACCCCATTAGCAGTTCTGTCATTGATTTTCTAAAATGGCAGTAGCTTTCTAATAAGCCAGAAAGTATCTGTTTGACAGACCTTTGGACTGTTGCATTATAAATGATCTATGATCAATCTACGGTTGTAATAATGACAGGGATATATGTTTCAAGTCATCTAGGACAGGAGTAAGGCAAGGCCGTCCCCTGATACTAGTCTTACTTATTTGGCCTAATAGCCTTTAACAGGCATTCTGAGAGATACATTCACCAACAGTCTGTTGGCAAGCAGTAAAATGGAAACAGATGGGAGATAGTATATGGTCTGCAGATTATCTAATACTTTTGTTAAGGAATCCTTAGAGCACCCTGCTAATAGCTTGTTAGGCACTTACATAATGGAGAGACAGGTAAGAAGATACAAAGTTAAATATGTGTAAGTCACTCTGCCTTTCTGATAATCTTGCCCTAACTTACTCCTTTAAAGCCCAGTATAATTTTAATTGAAATCCTCCTTGTATTAGACATATTGGAAAAAAAGTTATTGATTACCCAGGCAATCATTGAAAGTCTTAAAGAGTGGATATCACCTAACATACTATAGCGAGAATATAACTAAGTAGAGAAAACAGAAAATTCTGTGGAGTCAAATTATTTTACTTAAAATGTTTTTGTATTCTAAGTTCTCTATATGTGGCTGATGTTGCCAGCAATTCCATCTTACAGACAGCTATGGAAATGGGACAGATGGTTCTTTTTATCAGTGCACTATTAAAGCCTAGAGAAATGCAGATTCTAAAATAACAGATGGATTTACTCGCCCTCCCCCTACTGTAATAATAGCCAATATGCACAAGGCACTGCTGTGATGGTATGACAGCAGGATCACATTCAAATGGAGCCTTAGGACAGGTAATGGACCAAGCCCCCCCCCCCCCACACACACACACATACACACACACACACACACACACACACACACACACATAGCCATTCCAGTGTCTCGCTGCTTGGCTCTCTCCTCAGTTACCATAAACACTGTCCAAACCTCTCAGTCTGGATACTATTTTCTTCTTCATTTTTGCAATGATTACAGAGGTACAGATTTAATTTAAAACTTTTATTTCAGATTTAGCACAAACACTGGTTATTGGCTAAACAAAACAGCTGCACATTGAAAGCCGATTTAACATGAGCAACCATAAACTTATCTTCCCCTGAAACTCACACACATTAAAAATTACATTTGGCCAGTGACAGATTAAGTGTACTTTGGCCCCCAGGGGCTGTTTTCAAACCATGGGTCCCCAGCACACATTTTATGACCATGCAAAAATGCATGTGTTCACCTTCCTGATTTAATTTAAATTACATATCTTGTTTAATACAGCAACATTTGTTAGCATGCATTTTAAACTTGCAGTTTTGAACATTTTTTTCCCAGTAAGCAGTGAAACAAAATTATAAACCAAAGGTAGGGCTGGCCACCCGGCAGTGTAAACCTTGGTTGTAGATGATAATCACTGTTGAAGTGACACCCCGACCTTGTGCAAAAATGGGAAAAAGGGGTTGTGGTTAGATGGATGGGTGGACAAAAGTACCCATTTCATAATATTTCAACCATAAAAGGCCACTCAACCTGATGTCTTTATAATCCACCAATATCTGTACTTAACAATTATGGCTACTAAATCGACTGTGTACACATCAAGACTGATTGTAATACAAATGAGCACAATAGAGTATTCCAGTTTGCTCTACACAAATGCACACTAGTCTTGCAAAGAGAGACAAATGACTTTTGAACTTTATCATCTTAGTGGGGTCAGTAATTTCTATTTTTTTTATCTACACACATTGCCCCCAAACCCACAAGTTATAGCTACATTGTTGATTGCATCCTCCTCATATGTCTGTGCCAAAACAGTAATAATAATAATGACCAAAGTCACATATCTCAAATTTGTTGCACACAAACATAGTAGCCAAAGTATTCCTACTTAATTCCCTTGCAAACACACACACACACACACACACACACACACACACACACACACACACACACACACACACACACACACCAGTACTGCAAAGTCAGGTTAAAAAAAACATTAAAAAATGATCAGATAAGAGCATAAGGTATTGAGAGCCCCCCATACCAGCAGTTAGAGTCACTCTGTTGACAGTGTGCAACTGTTATTCATATGAAGAAAATGACATGTACTTTAATAGTAGATTTGGATGAACTACTTGAAACTGCATGAAGATCACTAGCAATATATCATAAGATCCAGTCAGGTATAGCACAATTTAAATACAAAAGTATTTACAATGGCATTAGAAATATTAACCACCTGTTAACATATGCTTACCCATCACATTAGGAGTCCCCCAGGGCTCGATACTAGGACCCCTTCTTTTCTCCATCTTTATCAACGATCTTCATTCAGTCATCACAGATGCTACCTGCATTCAATATGCGGATGACTCCACCTTGATTTGTTCTGACACCTCACCAGCTACTTTATTCGCATTAACCCAAAATACCTTCAATACAGTGGAAAAATGGCTCTCCAATCAACATCTAATCCTAAACCCCAACAAAACTAAGTTGCTCCTCTTCTCCCCCACATGCAGGACCCCCCCTGCCATCCTTCAACATAACCACTAAAAATGGCACTATCATCTCCCCAGAAGCCCAAACTAAACTACTGGGTATCATAGTTGATAACAACTGAAGTTTGACATGCATATCAATCAAACTATCAAAACCATTAATAAAAAACTTGGCTCTCTTTATAGAATCAAACCTTTCCTTACCTCACTTGCTAGAACTGCAATTGCCTGTTCCCATCTGCTATCAACTCTTCTCTACATCTCACCTCTAATCTCCACTTAAACAAAACAGATCTTAATAAACTATCATCCTGCTATAACCACATTGCCATATTTGCTACTGGCACAGCCTACCGGACACACCACTGTCACAACCTAAATTGCCTTGGATGGCTTGAACTGCCAAGCCTACTGCAGTTCAACCAGCTAATAGTGGCACATTAAGTCATTTACCAACCAGAAAATACACCTGCACTAAAAAATATTATCAGCCCCTACGCCAGCACCCAACCACTGCAATCATCCACTAGACTCCTAGTTCAAACATACAAATCGAACTACTCAGCTGGGGACTCTCTGTTTGCCAACTCCGTTGGAAAAACATGGAACAGACTCCCAGCTGACTTGACCCTAGAACCCTAACTAACTTAATTCAAAAACAAACTCAAGAAATACTTCAAAACTCATTGGTTATGCCCTTGCACTAACCCTGACTAGTGACCGCTCTATTTCTTAGGTGCCTTACCTTCAACTACTTCTAACTTTTTTGTACCACTCCATTTTGGAAGGGTCAATTGTATAACTGCTGCTCAACGTGTCTTAAACCTGAATGTAATTTTATGTATATATAACTTTGAAAATAATGTTATGATTTGTAAAGTGTTTTATAATAAGTTAGTACTATATGTGCAAAATGCTGGTATTGCTTATGACTATAATCTGCCTGAAACTAGCATTTACTAAATGTTTAATGTGTATTATTATCTTGGAGCTTTTCTCCCCGGGCCTCCACTGAAAATGGACATATATCCAGTCTGACTATCCCGGTCAACAAATGTAAAATAAATAAATAGTCAGTATGTACAATCTCTGTGGAAGTAAGTCATTTGAATAATTCCACAGTAAAATAACTATTACTAATGCACAGGTTACTGCTGGCAAACAAATTTACATTTCAATGCTTCACCTACAGCCTTGAAGAATAAATTGTTTACATTTCTTTAAAAAAATGGTGAGCTGAAGATATTACCATAACTTTTTCTGAACTAGATCAGCTATGCAGTTTACTTAGTTAGTTATTTGCTAGGGTAGAGCACTGAACATAAATGTCTGATTGCAGGATCAGCTCAGGATACAGGCATAGTAACAGGAAATTGTCCATTTACATATTTATAAAAGACACATGAATACAGAAAATTCTGTATTTAAATAGAGGGTAATATATGATATGGTCAAACAAATATTGACTATTGAAAAGTAATATAGACCCTGAAGAGGTGGAGATATGCTCTAGAGAGGAGAAGAATGAAGGTCAAAAGGACTAATTCAGAATATATGTGTGTGAATGAGAGGAAGGTCAAAGGAATGGTGAGGATGCAGGGAGTAGAGTTGGTGAAGGTGGACGAGTTTAAATACTTGGGATCAACAGTTCAGAGGAATGGTGAGTGTGGAAGAGAGGTGAAGAAGAGAGTGCAGGCAGGGTGGACTGGGTGAAGAAGTGTGTCAGGAGTGATTTCTGACAGATGGGTACCAGTAAGAGTGAAAGGGAAGATCTACAAGATGATAACGAGACCAACTGTGTTATATGAGTTGGAGACTGAGGCATTGATGAAAAGATAGGAGTCAGAGCTGGAGGTGGCAGAGTTAAAGATGTTAAGATTTGCATTGGGTGTGTCAAGGATGGACAAGATCAGAAATGAGTTTATTAGAGGGTCAGCTCAGGTTGGACAGTTTGAAGACAAAGCCAGAGAGGCAAGATTGCATTGATTTGGACATGTGCTGAGGAGGGATGCTAGGTATATTGGGAAAAGGATGCTAAGGATGGAGCTGCCAGGTAAGAGGAAAAGAGGAAGGCTTAAGATAACGTTATGGATGTGTCGAGAGAGGACATGTAGGTGGCTAGACTGACAAAGCAAGATGCAGAGGACAGAAAGAAATGTAAACAGATGATCCACTAATGGGAGCAGCTGAAAGAAAAAAGAAGGGGGGAAAGGAATGAGAGAAGGGGAAGATAGGGAGTCAGAGGGCAACCTTGAATATGCAGAGTAAGCCACTGTAGACAGGATATTATCTATAACTTAGTAAGCACCTACTTGAGTATGACAGGGGATTAGACTCTGTGGATTTGTGTCAGATGCTCTGGCTAGGTACATGATAAATGCATATCTAAAGTGTACGCTTTATTAAGGGACCAGTTACAAATGAAAGAAGTTATCTGTAAAAGAGGTGGCATGCCCACTATAAGAACCTGAAGGGACTAAGACACTTTGTTTTTCTGCCTGAGCTTCTTCCCCAAAATGAGGGATTTATGGCTGGAGATTACTGCATCATTTATTTCTCACCCAGTGCGTGTCCATCAGATCTTCCCACAGTCATCTTTTTGGCATAGTCTGCAGCAAAGTTTCATGTTGTTATTTGGAAAGGAATCTGCCCTTTTTCATTCCTTAATTTTTCAGACAATTCTATTGAAAAAGAAGATATGATAGATGGAAATAAAGGTGTTCTTCCACAAAATGCAGCTAAGAAAACTATTTTGTGCCATCCAAATGCTGAACCACTGAAGAGCAGTTATATCACAGTGAGCCATGTATAGCCACCAGTGTATGAACTTTAATTGTTGGTATTCTTGCATTGGTAACAGGTAAAACATGCTAGGGAACATGGGGAAGGGACAATTAAAAGCAGAATTTCTAACTACTTTGGGGATAGCGATTTAGTGTAATTTCTCTGATCCCTGTTCTTTTTTTATTATGACCTATGCCTTTAGCCTTGAGTAAGCCTGCAACATCAGTTTGCTTTTTTCTACTTGATTTCTGACTCTGTGGTTCACTGTGTTATTAAATGTTAAACAATGGAATAAAGTTGGGATGTTAAAATTTAAGCCACCTTATACATTAGTTCTGTATAATATGTAGCTTTGAAATTAAAGTTAAAGTAAACTAGCAGCTGTCAACTGCAATCAACTGCAGTAAACAGATCAATTTGCATAGTAATAGCTATATTCATTGTATGGACATATTCTTAAAGATACAAAATTAGTCACATTTTCCATTTACAGTAAAGACAGTTAGACTGTGGGTATCATTGCAAGCAAGGTAGCCTCATCTAAAGTCTGTATTCATTGTTGGTGTTCACATTTCATTGATGTGATGTGACATGTGAACGAACAGTTAATGAAACTGGATTGGCAAAAAAAGACATTTCTTTGAAGATTCTTTGATTGCCACTTCCAAATATGCCTGTTCCAAGTCAAATTTCATAAATCACTCTCCCATGCACTGCCCCCCCCCCCCCCCTAATCAGGGTAGTGAACATTCCTGCAGTCCTAGGCAAGAGATGCTACATTCTCCTTAGCACTGCATTAATGGTACTGTTCAAGTTTTGCACAGGCAAACATCTCTTTGTTTATCTTTTTAAGCAGTGGCACTATGGGTGTAGGCCATTCACTCCATTTTACTTTGGACAACATATCATAGCACTTTCTAGCTTCTGTAGTTCCCCTTCCTTTTTAGGTCTAAGATCACCATGGCTAGCAACTGGATTTAATTTGTCTTTGCTCTGTTATGCCCCTCAATATTTCCATTGTTTTAGCAAAGACTTGTTTAGCATCTGCCAACAATCTTGTCAACTTCTCATCCATGGCAAGTTTGTTATTTTTCCGTAATTGCTACTTGCAACCTCTAAACAGACTGGAAAAAAGTATGATTTTTCCTAAACACTCTACCTTACAATATTGTTAATACAGTGCTTTCTAAGCAGTCTAATACAGTTCTGGCCACACTGTATCACATACATACAAATTTAAATTCAGCATTTTGCCTTTACATGTCAATAAGCACAATTACTTGGCTTTCAGAGTCACTCTCTCCTTCATATAGGTTTTTAATGTTGCTTTTGACTTGTTCAGTGGTATGCATGAAAATAACTTCTCATAACCCTTACACAGAACACAAAGCAAATCCTGTACCAAAATCCATCTTAAGTTTCAATCCCTACACACTGTATTCTCTAAATACATTTTTGGTCTGTTGAATGTGTGTTACATTTCTGTACTTTAAAACATAAAGATTTTCATAGCATTTCTGACACCCCATTACTTCCATATCTCACACTTTTGTGCTTAGTTTGTGATCCATGCCAGTTGCTCTGTACACTCTGTTTGCCAGTGAGACTCTTTTGGTCATTTTCTACTAGCACTCTCTTACTATTGTAACTTATCATGACATCTGCAATTCTCTTGTTCAAACCAATACACACCAGTTATGTGGGACACTGCCACAGTGAGAAGCTAGCTTACTTTTAGAAACATTGCATTCTAATAACTGCAGACCTTACTGCCTCCCTTGTGTATCTCTGGCTATTATATTCAAAGATACAGTTGTGTTTAATGTTTGGTAAGCTGTCAGATCTGCAGTCTATTCTGTTTGTATTCAAAGCATACATCATACACACAACTCAGGCTCTTACTTTATCTATCAACCCTTCTCTACTTCTCCAAACCGGCAATTTTCAGCTAGTCTACGCAACTTGTACAATCCAGAATGCCTTCAAGATTAATCTGATTCCTCTTGTGAAACATAAAATGTGCTTGAATTACCAAAGGTGTTTTATTCAAATGCTTCTGAATGTTTTAATGAATGTTTAACTGTGCTACCAAATTGGGCAATAGTTTGCAGGTTTTGGCACGTTTCCTTCAGCAACACTGGAATTATTCTGACATACAGAATGTCATTAGGTATATAACAGCTGTGTTTTGACATTTTTCCAGTCTTCACTAGTAACATCAAAATCATTAATATGTCTAGTAACATCAAAATCATTAATATGTTCAACATGATTGCTTATTTTAAAAATGTTTCCACTTTTAGGTAGATACATTCTCCTTACGGTTTGATCTTCTTCATCAGACCTAAATCAGCTGATAATCACTTTTTCATACAGTGACATAAAGAACAAAACAATAGTCCTTTTCTATCAACATGAATGTTTATAAAGACTATATTTCAGTTAAAATACTGATTGCTCCATTTCTTCATTTAAATAGCCATAAATCACTTGAAATTCACACACATTTATCTGCACTTATGTATAAGAAAATTATTTTGTTTTGCTGTCTTCTGATGTACCTTAGATGGTTAATAACTATATGTCTTTTGACTAGAGCTTTGACAACTTTTGTATAGCCCAGAAAAAAATACCATGGCTTAAGAGATGTTTACGGACATAGCGGTAAAAAGCGTCAAAAGCTATTTTTATTTTCTCTTTTTCTCTGTTGTTTCAAGTTTAAATACTACTACTACTTAAACTTAAAATAGAAAAGGAAAAATTTTTATTTTAATTTTAAACTAATTAATTTATTTATTTAAGGAAAATAAGTTAACATTTTTGAAAATCTGGTTCTGGTTGCGATAGTACCCTTCTGATTTCATTAGTTCACAAAGTGTTTACTCATGTCAATATTCAGACATCAGCTTACCCTCTTAATGCAAAATGCTAGTGTACATTACCATTATTTTTTTCTGTTTTTGACTCTGTGCCTGCTGACCATCAACCCCCCCCCCATAGGCCTGAGCCTATTCATTCCTTCATTGTGGGAGGTCCCCACAACCACAGCAGCAAATGCTATTGAGAGGGGATATCATTTAGGTATGAGGGAAGAATGTTTGCATCATGGATATGAGGGTGTTTATGATGCCCTTAATCCCTCTGCTGGGCACAGGAATGAATGATCTGTGTTACTGCAGAATCCAATGACCCCTCCCCTTTGCATGTGCATGTTTCTATGCACTCATGATGAAAGTCACCAGCTACTGGTGACACGGTGAGCTGAACACCCTAGCCCAGCCATGCATTTGCTTTGGTACCCCTCCTATGAGGGTAAGTGGCAGGCTGTCACCAGCTTCATCTCATTCTTCCAGTAGTATTGGCATGTCCATCCATCTTCTGCCACTCCAGAAAGTTCCATGCTACTAACTGAATTTGGTCACCAGGACCATTGTCAGTACTTTATCCCTCTAAGCCACCACAGCTAGGACATAATTTCCATAATTTTGATCATCTGTATTCATGAACAAAAATAACCTAATTTAGACTTTTTTAAAAATAGTCACACATGAAATTCTCTGTACATTTACTTGTTGTATTTGACAATTAATATGCTTTTGACAGGTACACTTTTATATTTGTTGCCTTTGAAAAGTTTGTACACAGTGCTATCAGAAAAATCACACTGCATTATCTTTTGGCGAACCCTAAAATAACAATACTTAAACTGTTTTAATGTAAATGACCACTTGCAAAAATACACTTTGTTTACACTTTTAGTTGAGTTCGACATGTATTTATTCAGTGGATTAGAAATTTGGTGCTTTTGAATTTCATATGATGTACTTTGACTTTTACAATTTTGAAGTATTTACCATTCCATAGCATCTTTTACATAGATGGCACAGTGATGCAGCTGGTAACATTGTTCCCTCACAGCAAAAGGTTCTCTGGATTGATTCTTAGCTGGGGTATCTTCTGATTGGAGCCTGAATGTCCTCCATGTGTTTGTGTGTTCTTTCTCCGGATGCTCTGTTTTTTTCCTACTTTTCAAACACATGCAATAGGTGGTTTGGACATTCTAAACTGGCCATAGGTGTGTGTGTGTGTGTGTGTGTGTGTGTGTGTGTGTGTGTGTGTGTGTGTGTGTGTGTGTGCGTGTGTGTGTGTGTGTGTGTGTGTGTGTGTGTGTGTGTGTGGTAGGGAAGAACAACCGTGGCAGGGCTAGCTACCTAGCAGTATGAACATTGGCTTTAAATGATGAGCAAAAATGGGAAGGGGGGGTTGTGGATGGATGGATGGATGGATGGATATATATACATAGATAGATATAGAAATATATGATTATGCATAGGATCCATGGATCAACACAAGAACATATATAAAGACATTTGCAAACCTCCTATTATCCAGTCAGCTTGGAGCTGTACAAACATACCCTGAAAAAAATAATGTTTCAGCATACTTGTTAATGAAAGCATAATGATACACAAGTCTTTAATACTGCACTCAGGCCAGGAAGCCAGAATCTAGTTGCTATAGTTATGTTTGATATAATTAGGTTTCGGTACTGTGTAAGCATCAAGCCTAGCTGTCTTCAGGAGCACTTATCTTAAAAATAAGTCTCTGATGTATTCACCCTAGGGGCAGATATCAAACAAGGTGAAAAACAAAAAAGCAAAAGTCCCACAGCAAATCCACATATGTTCCAACCAGACAAACTCTGGGAAAACATAGAAACGTGTACAAAAACATTTGCAAACATCCATTTCTCAAAGCCTCATGGACTATATAGTAGTGAGGAAATCCTTTTATGTTGCACACCTTACAAGTAAGGGCATGGCAACTAGGTCCAAAGAGGTCATTATCCCACTGTACTCCACCCTTATCAGACCAATCACAGAGTACATTGCTCCCTTTGGTATGTACCTATCCAGGCATATGTAGTAATTAGAGCAACCTCAGAGGTTCCTTACAAAAAAAGAATACAAAGCATAAAAAAATCTGCCTTACGCAGAGCACCTTAAAGACATTTCCCTTTACTTAGTCTCCTGTAGATTGCTGAGGCGTTATCTTTGCCTGACTTATAAGGCATCTGCAAATCCCACACTTATGAATCTCCTACATATTTGTAATTCCAAGAGTACCAGAAATCCAAGATCTAGAGTCCTGAATTTTGTCTGTGACTTAAACAGAACATGCTGGAGAGACAGATACATGTTCTAGAGACTGCCCTCTTATGGAACAGGCTTCCCATCCATGTGAAGCTGAGTTTGTCTATTACCCAGTTTAAATGCAACATAGACCAGTGGACGGGGAATAGGAAATTTACACTGGGCATAGTACCCATGTCCCTTATGGACAGAAGTAGCCTGTAAATGCCTGGCTCTCACTGTCCTTTTCAGATACAGGACATCATTATTCTTTTGGGAAAACTGAGCTAGGCTTAGAAAGGCCCCAGGGGAATTAGCCTAGTAACAATCTATGAATCTGTGCATGCTTCCTTTAAAAATAGTGTTTTAGCACACTGGCTTATGAATGCACACTGACGTACACCTTTAAGATGCACTCAGGTCAACAAGCTAGCCTCCACTAGTTATAGCACATTCTGACCTTACCTGGTCTTATCATTTTAGAATAAATGGAAAGTCCTGCTATGTTTTCAGATATTAAGCTTAGTCAGCTACTCATAGTAAGCTGCAGTCCAACAGATCACCCACCACTTTAAAACATGTTTTCAGAGCTTCTTTGAATGCTGAACCAGTATGATCTCACTGTAGTAGATTCACCAGACTACATCACAGGTAACTAATACTATAGCAGTAGTTCTCATAAACAAATAGCATCAAAGTTTAGCACATCTGATAAACTATTTTTTACGTCACAGTTAGCACAGCCTACCAGTAGGTGCTGATAGAAGAAGGGCACTCTTACATAAGATGCTTTATTTTAATGCTGCTTCATTACCGTTAAGAATAAAATATGAATATAATAAGCTAAAGGAACAATTCTGTTTGCTAAGTGATTTTCAGTTGCTGACTCATATGCAAACATAAAATGTTTAATTAACTGTGTTATTTACCTGTTCAGTGACATTCTTTGGTAAGGATATGAATTAAAACACTTCAGTCATATATTAAGACGCAGTGGTACAGGAGGCGGATTACAAGCTTGAACTTTTAACAGAGTGTATCCTGTTGTCATAACATCATCTACTGCACTTCCAGTTAATCTAAAATGCCCAGCTGCTGGCATAAATTGCTTTCTCTAACGGGTGGGAGGAATTCATATGTTCAAGGGCTGCTAAATAACAACGTTAAAAGAATTATATTCCTAACTACATTCATACTGGAATTCAAGCATTAGTCATGAGTAATATTGTATGCAGAAACCTGCTAAGTCTCTGTTCAATGAGATTATCCGTTTGTGAAGAAATGCCACAACCTCTCTCTATAAAGTATGAAATGAGGGGGCAGCTGTATCATTTCTTGGTAGTGATGGCAGTCTTGAATAATATCATAGCAGAACTATAACAATAACAGTCAACTGTTTTAATAGATTGTAAAGTAATAAAAATCACTGGAAGCAGCTATGCATGTTGTAATGGAAGCAAAAGCTGAACTGGCTTATACAAAAACAGACAGATGGGAATGGTCAGTGTTATGAAGCTTATCTGAAAATGCAGAAAACTACACAGTCTCAAACCAAGTTAATGACCATGTTTATTTACTCGTCACCTGGCTGTGGATTATGACAATAATGCTAGTGTTTGTAATTCCTAGACATGGCATTGACAAATGCAGTTCTTACGTAATGCACTTTAAGCCATAGATGCTAAACTGCATTTTATACAAGTGAAAATATCCTATCAGTCAAAAGTAATTACTGTATTTCTGGAAATGGAAAATAGAGATCCTGTAGTGACTCATGTTTCCTATTATAGTGTATTTATTTTTTAATAATGAAAAGTGGTATACAGTCAATAACTAATATACAATATTTTGAGAGTATTTCTGCTAAAAAAACAGTCCACCTGGGAAAAGAACAAGAAGGGCTTCAAAGTATTAACCATTCCATTTACTTTTATTTTATTTCATTTTGCAACAGCAGAACCAATTGTAATATTGCATGGACTATAAGTATAATTATAGTGAAGCTGAAATGGTACAGATTACAGACAAATGCCAGTGCAGCTAGCAAAAATTGATACAATTAAAATTAAGCTCTGAAGTACTATGGGTCTGAAACTACATGAAAATATATATTTTAAATATAAGCCTTCACAGCCACTACGATATTTTTAAAACATTTAATTCAGTACACACAACAGCGAAATAAATACCGCTAAAACAGCAAGTTTACCTAAGTAAGCCTGATGGCACAAAAGCATGGTGTCCTTCCCTGCAGCCTGTGACCCAAGGTCGGGAATGGGCTTGGGTACTTGATAGGGCCAGCTGGGAGGATAGGACCCAGCTCTCCTACTTTGGGGGAGGTGTGTGGGAAAACAATAGCTATCTGACCTTTGATGGACACTAAAGGCCTTGCAGCCCAGCAATTCAGGGTAGGGGGTTACAGGCTTACAGTCCTCCTTATGCACTGTTCCTCCAGGGCAGGAATTATGACCTACTGCTGCCACAAGATGATGACTCCTAGATCCTTATCCCTGCCTCCCCACTGGGTCTTCCTTCTGTAGCTCTAAGAACTACAGCTCAAGACCAACGTCCTGAGATGTCGTAGGGCTCATAAAGTGAAAACATGTCTAGAACTGTTTGGTACGGAACTACTGTGATTGACAGAAGGAGCAGACAGGATGTACAAAAACATAGCTATCGGGACTTCAAAAGAACTGTTTGGGGGAGGTTAATAAAATAAAATAAAATAGCCAACTTACATGAAGTACTTAGTAGGGTATGATTGGAGTTCTCAAATAGTTCTCTCATATCTACTACATCTCAAATTAAAGTAACAAATAATAGCTAAAAAAACAAGAAGTATAATATACTTCTGTGCAAGGGCCAGAGCATTCACAAGACATGAAAGTACAGGGTCATCCATGAAACGCTAAAGGAACAGGCCCATTACATGTTTCAGGATGTAGTATTACATCAAGATGGTTCAAAACTCCAACATGTTAAAAAGCTTTGATATCAAAGTGCAAAGTTCAAAACCCCAACATGTTAAAAAGCTTGTACATTAAATGTCCATGGATTCTGTGAATGATATCACTACACATCCCATGTGTGGGGGAAGACTTAGGGTTGTGACGTCCCCTCTCTGGGCTAGTAATCAAGGAGCCTGAATCCTCACCACTGAAACTGGAGACGGATGTTCACTTGGAACAAAAATAGATACACACAGTATTCCCAGACGCAGATCTCTGCATCAAGTGCAAATTCCCTAAAGAGCACACAGGGAATGCACTCAGTCTGGGGGCTGGATTTCTCTCTCTCTCTGTGTCTCTCTCTCTCTCTCTCTCTCTCTCTCTCCAGAGCCCCAGTGAGACTCCCCACTGGCACAGCTGTAGAGTTGAGTCCTCGGCTGAGTGTCCAAGCCAAGTCCTCCAGCACCCTCTCTGTGAAATCAGTGCTTTGTGTCCCTGCTCCAAGCAGTTGATACACACACTCTTGAATATTTGATTTGCACACACACACACACACACACACACACACACACACACACACACACACACACACACACACCTGGGAAAGGTTGGCACAGATTTACTAACTACTCCCCCTTCTACCCAGACTATAAAGTAGTTACACTGTCACCAGACATTCCAAAGCCAGTTACTCTAAGGCTCTTAAATGGGTACCCAATTATATTCACTGAAATTAATAATAATACAAATTATAGTGTTTGATCAGTGCAGTAAGGCTTTTAGGAGTGGCCACAGAGTCAACAAATAAATATAAGTACTCTCAAAGGATAAATTACTCTCTAAAGGACCAGTCATAATGAAAACTCTAAATATATTTAATAATACATAATAAAAGAACATGAAAATACTAAATATCTATTTATAATAAACACTAGAGATTCAATCACAGAAAATATTAAAATAACACTGATGAATAAATCCACACATATACAGAAAAATGGTACTTAACTAATCTCACTGCATTTACCTGTCTGATCTAAAGAATTACTATTCCCTGGTCACTTACAAGAGCAAGGCAAGATGAAGTAGGTGAGAGATCCTTCTTTGCCAGGTTACAAAAACAGACTGCTATGAGACGTCACTCTCATCTAGTATTAAAATATAATTTTTGTCCTAGATTACAGAATGGCATCACATACATCTGGTCAGCTGATTTCTGGTTCCCATGCTACCCCCATTGCTAGAAAGTGAACCAGAATTTGGCAAATGTGTTACCATACACACAGAGCTTTGCTGAGATGTGTTATAGAATCTGGAAGCCATAAAACACTTCTACTCTTCCTACAGGAGCTAATAAACCATTCTCTGGCACAGTTAGTCTCTGGCTGCAATCAGAACTGTAAGATACAAACTTTATGGCCTAATTTAAGTAATTTAATTTCTTACTATTTTTCAAAGTTAACTGGACTGAGATTAACCTCTTCTCTCCCAGTATCCTCTGTTTAAGCATACACATTTAATCAGTTACAATATAGTCAGGACCCACTGTTGGTACATTTTAACACAAGCAGCTTTACAAATACAGTTTTCAGCACAAGCATATGTACAAATCAGTTTGATATACAAATGACATATAATTCATTACAAAATTCAGCTAGCTATGCTGGCATATGTTACACATCCACTGCCTTACTTCTCCTGGCATAGCTGGCAATACCCCAAATCATCACAAGGGTAAAAAACAAAAACAAATTCTCCAAGATGGTAAACATTTGAAATATCAGGACCCGCTAGAGTGAGTCCCAAAACATGAAGACTGAATGCCCGAAATAACTGACTTACATATATGACATAAGAAATTCCATTTCTTAAAATATTCCCCTTTCTCTGAGGTATGGTTATCTCAGAGTTGGTATATATAGGTTCGGGGAGGTCTGCACCCCATACATGAGGGGGTGCAGTGGGGGCTTGCCCCTCTGGAAAAAGAAGTTTGATAGAGAAGTGAGATTTTCAAAATTCACTCTTCACCTGTGTTTTTGGTATTTTTTTTTCGGCTTGTTGGGCCTCAGCATTTCGAGTGCAAACATTTCAACAGGGAGCCCTCCAAGTCAGCTTGATGAGGCTACACTGGGATCCACTATCTCCTTCCCAATCCTGAAATATCACATCAAGACTAATCTGGGGAAACAGTCAATCTTGGAAACCCAGAGACAAAGGAAGGGCAGCAGGGCACCAGGAAACAGTTCAAGGCCAGATGTCAGGAGTAAGAAAATTAATTAAAAAATGTATTAATTCTAAATGTGTAATTCAGCAGTCAGAGTTGGAGTCTGAAACCCACAAAATGAAAACAGGTGAGATTTTTGTTTGTATTATGTAAACAGACCAAGGGTCAAAGTTCCGACAGCTTTTGTCTGGTTAAAAATAACATGTTAAATAAAGCCAATTCCTTTGGCATGAAAGGATAAAACTGTGACTAATATCCAAGTGACCCAAATTTGACTAGCAGCTTGGGTATGGGGAGGAAAGGAATGACAAGGAGCTAGGCCACTCACCTCTTCTGGAAGGAGGAGTGGGACACATGTTTGAAGCACACATTCTGGTAGTAGCCCCTGTAGAGACACATAAGAGTATCTATCCACAAGGAAAAGAGGTAGGGATAACAGAGCATATCATGCAGAGCTGTAACTGTGCATTGTGAAGGCCCACTGCACAACAATCCCTTGGACACCGGTGCTATGAGTACCCCTTCTTCCTTTGTTGTCATCATGCCCATTGCCTCATCAGAAAATATATGAGACACTGAGGTGTCTTCTTCCAACGGGCATCAAAAATGCATGCTCTTTCCAGGAAGGTCAGATGGTGACTATGTCTAAATTCTCAGGGATCTTTTTTGGCACCAGACTCAGCAGGAAACTAAAGCAAATTTAAAAACAGACTAATACAACTGAAGAAAAACACGCAGGAACTCAGAATCAATTTTGTAAGCGCTTTCGTTTACTCAGCATAGGCAAACTTCATCAGACCTGGTCTGATGAAGTTTGCCTATGCTGAGTAAACGAAAGTGCTTACAAAACTGATTCTGTGTTCCTGAGTGTTTTTCTTCAGTTGTACCAGACTCAGCAGAGAAACCATTAAATTATTATATTGCTACATTAGAAATGGGCCCTTCGCCCTTCTTGTCTGTAGCTCCTTGTCTATCTTTCTTCTGTAAACATCAGGTCTCATTCTTTAAGTTGTTTGCTTCAAATTCGTTTCCATTGCCCACTGAATGGTATCACAATTGCACTTGAAAATCTTACTCCAGCAGCCAAGCTGTCTCTTTATCTTGGTACTTTCTGAACTATTGTACATTTTTTATCAGTTTGAACAGAAGGCAGCACCCCCCCCAAAAAAAAAAGAATGCCTCTGTATCCTTTTCTTGCTGTGAAGCAGTTAAAAAAGTTGGGTAATCCCTTCACAGGTCAAGTATACATGTCAAAACTGGCACTGCTTAAGAAAGCACTGTCCATTATTAAACATAAAACACCACCGGTTATCTTGCCCTTTTGCTGCAATGCCCTGTTCATTTGCCATTCTCATACATTCCAATGTAATTACTCTTAGGGGGAAACTGTAGTCAGCATACTATATTCTGTGCCCATAACATGCCCCAAAAAAAGGGACATGTTCATTTTATTCCATAGTAATTCTGACTGAATATTCTTACAGTGCATGAGTTCTTCGTTCATATTACAGCTATGATAATCAGATGTTGTTAATCTGGTTTTAATATGAACAAATGCCTTTTGCAGTTATTGGGTTATGCCCTGTTATGATCCGCATGCATACTGTTAACCCTACTAGCCAATTATCCCATGTATGTTGGACAAAGGTTTCCTCCTTTATTCTAACTGTTTGACCTCCGATTTCTTCTTCTCCTCTTTCTGTTCCTCTTCTTCATTTTGATGGCACATTGATGAAAAGAGACCTACAAATAAACATACCCCTCACTATCTTCTGAATCACTTTTTCATCAAGTACTTGTCCAATGGCTCTATAACTGAAATATCTGAATGTTGAAAGGGTCTCTGCTCTATTCTTGAAAAATACCTAATTCTGTGCTCACCATTTTTTGTCTTGTCTCCCCCATTCCCCTCATGACACAAAATCCATCTTCCTTCCATGCATGTGTCTGTCACTCTCCCCAGTTCTTGTGACTAAACAACCTTGTGCTTCTTCCATTCATGTCTCTTGCTTGCCCTTTGCATTTAACACTACCATCTCTCATGACTTAATTTCTTCTTTTTCTTCTTCAGCCATATCACTGATTACTCGCTCACCTTGGCCTGACTGAGTCCCTATAAAACCTTTTCAGCATCCTATGTCACTTGAAAATCCCCATCTCTGCTACTAGTGATACTGATGCTGTTGCAGCTTCTGTTTCACATTGCAGAATGGATTCTAGCTATTGTAGGCAAATCTTCTCACAGCATTCTCTCCCTCTTCACAAACACCATTCAGATTCATCCTCTATATGCCTACAAATATAAATAACCTATCTTTGCAGACTAACAAACTATGTCATACCACTAATTGAAAGCTTCCATCAGTTTACGCCTTATATCCCCTTTTGTGAGTGTGAATGCCTGTCGGTCTGTATCCAACATCACATCCTTTCCTAATCTCCCCACTGCTTTGCTACATACAGTTTCTACATGTTAAATGCCATGGTTGATGACAGTCAATTAAGCAAAAAATATGCCCATATGATTAACCACTCACAAATGCCCCTACCGCTTCCACCTCTGCTCCATCCATGTATTCACGTATATCCATATACGCTAAATCCCTTCTCAAGGTCACCATTCACTGATAAATAATACTGCACTGAAAGCACTTCAGACATTTTGGATTACCAATAAGAATTAACTGGCCACTTATCTATCATATTTTTATCTGCAACCTGACATTCTGAATAAAATTAGCCTCATATCCCCTCTCTAGAAACCTATGTTTAAGATCCTGAAATGAATTTCTAATTCAGTAATATTTATCATGACATTCATAAAAATTGCCCTTTCCACATTTGTCCATTTAACTAGCAGACTGTTTGATGTAAAAGCCTTACAGTATAAACTGCAGTGTAAACCACCACCATCCTTTTCTTAGCTGAATGCATGTTTTCTTGGAATACACCTGTACTAAATAAAAAATATTTATTCTGTAAAAGCCAAAGAAGCACAAGACTATATGGTCACATCAAATGCCTGTGTGGAATTAGTATTTTTATGTAATTCAGATGTATACAAAGAAATATGGCATTCTTTGACTGTTTCACAGCTAACAGATTCTTTTTTGTTTTGACAAGCTAACAATGACAACTGTTCAGTTTTTATGGAAGCACTGAACATGCTGTGCTCCTTGACTATTCAACATAACAATTAGCTAATGGTTGTATTATTGGATATATGTAATTTTAAGAATAGCTATGTTTTACTGTTCAGACAACATCATAAGCCCATTATGGCTAGCAATTTATTAACATCTTGTAGTGGGTATAGTCCCAATGCTGCCCCTTACTAAAAGTTGATTAGGTGAAAAAAAATAGCTATCAGGGAATGCACTCATTTTCTGATGTTTTAAACAAATCTACTTTTGACCGAACAATTTTATTCAAGAACTACATAGCAGATTTAGCATTTGTGACTGAATGAATTGCATTTTTAAAAGCAAAAAGAAAATATCAATATCATGCTACACTGGATACCTAAGACACATCTATATTACATAATTGAACTTTTAAAAGTTCGAACGTCAAATGGTCAACACCATATGATCGAACTTTTAAAAATTTAAAAATGTAATAAAAAAATAAATCAAAGAAAAAAATCTACCTGAACGGTTTAAGCAGGGGGCAAGTCTGCCTGCACTCACACTACCCCGCTCTTTAAATATACCAACTACGAGATCGCACTACAGTGCAGAAAAAGGAAATCTTCCCATTCCACACTGTACGGAGATCTCCGTTGAAATGTTCGAACTTTTAAAAGTTCGATCATATGGTGTCGACCATATGACGTTCAAACTTTTAAGAGTTCAACAACGTGATATAGACCCCCTAAGACAACCTGTCTATCAGGATTTGGGAGACCAATGTGCCACTTGATTCTAAAAGGCTAACCCACTACTTTCTGGAAGAGAACTATCGTGTTTGATTTGGAGGTGCTGATTTTCCTATTAACTCCTGCAGCAAACCATGCTACTGTTTGCTGCAGACTAAGAGAGCAGTGCCACCTGCAAACACCAAAGAAGCAACCTTCACAACCTTAGAACAGATACTCTCTAGAGTTTGACCGCACTTTTGCATCCTGCTCATTAAAATCATAAACAGGAGAGGAGACAAAACACACTCTTCAGAAACCTATGCCCACCTTGAACATCTATGACAGCTAATAATGCAGAGACATATCTTGCTCCTTAAATATGTTCTTAAAAATACAAAAACATATAAAGGCAGTACTGACAGACTTCCAAGACCCCTCAATTTTTCGGGATAAGACAGAGTTCATCTATTCTTCCTGAGCCAAGTTAAAATGAACATTCCCCCTTATGAATCAGAAGCATGATTACTGGACAAAAGCTCTTCTTCAGCACCAGATAGCAGGCTTTTCCAGGCCCTCCACATAATACTAAAAAGAAATGCTGACAATAGTACCCCACAAATGTCCACTGCTTTCAGTATTTATGGCCTCATCCACTGCTGCAGCCTTGTCACAGTAGTACTTAATTAACAGTACATATTTTCCACAGTGACCTCATCTACAGAAATGGATTCAATTCTACTATCTCTGTATTCTGCAGTGACTCCTCCCAGGTGACAATATCCAACAGGTTTATTCTATCGCTCAGCCATACCCCCACAGTCAGTGTCAGTGTTTCTGCATCACTGCTGTGAAAAGGATGAGTAACATCTTGCTCCTTTCTCCTAAGCTGCCAGCTGGTTTGCTAAAACTGCTATGAGACCATCTGAAAGTCATTCTTTATTGTTTTCAACAAACTCTTCTCACACTCAAGTCTTTGATTTGATGGCTGCCTCAGGAAATGCCTTTATGGCTTAAGGGTAACATCACCCAAATCCACAGATACCCCAACCTCTTCCAAACATTGTCCTTCACTACTGGTAGCTACCACCAAATCCTAGGATTACTACCATAACTACCACCAATCATCTTTCTGTCACAGATACTTTGTCAGTGCTTTAACAACTGCAGCCATGAGCAGTGTCCATTCAGAATCCTTATTCTATATGGAAGAATCTTTTCTAGAGGTGAAAACATTAAAACATCAACTAGGTGTTCCCAAGACACCCTTACTCCAGGTCTGTCCAACTTCCACTCCAACCCACTACCAAAATGTAATTACACCTCCTCACCTCTGCTGACCTATATGAACACAATATGGCCTCAGAACTAATGAAATGACTATAAAATCAAACACTAACCCTTGGCCTGTGGTGGTCTGGTATCAAGTAAGCCTTTGATTATCCTTCTGTTCAAACATGGTATTTACTAGAGATAATCCGTCACCAGCACAGAAGTCCAAAAACTATTTCTCACCTGAGGTAAGATCAGGCAAGCAGTTCCTTCCAGTCACACAACTCCAGACATTTCCATCACTACCCGTGTGAGCGCTGAAATCTCCCAGGGAAACTACAAAAATCAGTGGGTAGTAGCATATCAATCACCACAACCGTTGTCTGTAAGAGGGCCGAGCACTCCAAATAGCTGTTAGGTGTCTAAACCCTAACAGTTACTTCCTTTCTGCATTTCACAATCGCATTAACAAGAACCTCTCATTTAATAATACAAATCTTGAATGGTGCAGCACCAGTCAAGGGCTTCTGAGTGCCCTCACATCCATCCAAGGTCTCTCCTGAGTCTTACCTCCAAATCAGGAGTAAGATTACTCACACACAAGAACTCTAGTCCCAGAACCAGTAATGCTTGGAAATGTAAGAACAATTAAATCAAACTGGCACTTTTTAACCTCCCACACAAGCTCCAGTTCCCTTCCCAACAGTGAGGTGGTATTCCATATCCCAACATCCATTTTTCACTGCCCAGTTCTA
The DNA here is from genome assembly GCF_019279795.1 of Protopterus annectens. Classification (NCBI taxonomy): domain Eukaryota; kingdom Metazoa; phylum Chordata; order Ceratodontiformes; family Protopteridae; genus Protopterus; species Protopterus annectens. Next base: position 624,930,770 of record NC_056748.1, on the reverse strand, counting down.
GTCCATCTTAATCCTTCCTATTCCTGCCTACAGTCTGACTGATATTACCCCAACCCTCTCCCTTCAGCTTGTAGGAGGCAAGCTCACAAAGCAGATATGTACAGTTTCATGGCTCAGCCTAGCCATGCTATGTGCATCTTCTGGTCCCCTAGGTGTTTGCCAGTGATTACCATCAATATGCCTGGCTTCAGTTGTGGTACTGGTCTTCTTGGTGGTGTTCTTCACTGCGTTAAGTGAACCATCATAGCAGAGATTACGGATTGCCGTTTGCCTTGCCACACAACTTCTTCATCAAGAATGTAATCACTATATGTAGCACTGCATGGTATAAGGTATTTTAGTTCACAATGAAGGAAATTTAGTATAGCCATAAGGAATGTGTAGCTCTTATTTCAAAAAGCTGTCTCCATTGGATGAAACTGTGCTTACCATGTATGATACAGAGACAGAGAGTGAAAAGGTGTTTAATAGTTATGAATATAGCGATAGATTGTGAAACGTGTACAAACCCAGCAGTGTTAAATGTAGTAGACAGTCATACTGGAATGTATAGGGACTTAGGTATATATACCTCATACAGGTATATATATATATATATATATATATATATATATATATATATATATATATATATATATACAGACTTATATAGGTATATAGCACTTAGGAATGCATAATCAGACAATCTAAAAGGGATTTTCAAACCCCTGTCCAACAATATATTCCTGCTAATCCATTTTCCTCTGGAAGAACATAAACAATCTTATTGGGAAACCAAGACAGTTAGTGATAAGCCAATGGGTCTCTTATATGACCCTGATGTTATTATCCAAATGTGATACTGCACGCATGCAATAATACCAAACAGGGTGCTTGATATAGTGGAAATAACTCCTATCTAGGGGTGTTGTGAAGCCTGATGCTGCAGGTGGACAGCCTCTACACCTCTAGAGGGATATTACTTTCCTAACAAAAAACACCCTGGAGGTCATTATTGTGCTTAGAAAATAGGCTATCTGTTAAATTGTTTTGAAACTGTATTTGTTTTTTATAACTATATACTTTTATATATATTTGATGTAAAACAGTTCTTCCATCTAATGTTTCAAAATTGCTGTAGCATGTCATATTTATTGCAGGAAGTATTTATATCCAAAATATAATTTATTTCAATATTTAATAACTATACATATGCACACACACACATAGAAGCACAGAGAGATAGACTCACATATTTATAATTAGAAATGCACACACAAACACATACATTCAGAAGCACAGACAAATTCTCACATATACACATGGAAACACAAACACATGCGTACATACTTGCATACACACACACACACACACACACACACACACACACACACACACACACACACAGAGCAGTTACAGCCATGTTGCTGAATGAATACTCTTCAGTTGTCTCTCTGAGCAAATGAATGAAAAAAAAAAATCCTGGAATGCAAGGCATTTCAACTCCCCCCAGTCTCTTTATTGTCACTGATTTTACCATACAGTGCTGCACTGCCTTTCGTAGAATGATTACTTTTCTAGTAAAACACTAAGAATTAAAGTCAGACAATTGTTGTCTTTCGGCTTTTCCTGGTTAGGAGTCGCCACGGCAGAACTCCGGTCCGCTAATGATTGGCAGTAGATTTTTACGTGCCGAGTTGCCAGCCCTGACACACAACCTTCAATGAAGGTACGCTCATTCACGCATGTCTCCACGCAGAAGACGCTCTAGCTGAGAATCGAACAGGACAACGTCTTACTGTGATACCACAGCACAGACAATGTTGTTGTGTCTTTCGGCTTTTCCCAGTTAGGGGTCGCCACAGCGGAACTCCGGTCAGCTAATGATTGGCAGTTGATTTTTACGTGCCAAGTTGCCAGCTCTGACACACAACCTTCAACGAAGGTATGCCCATTCACGCATGTCTCCACACACAAGACACTCTAGCTGAGAATCGAACAGGACAACGTCTTACTGTGAGGCGACAATGCTACCGCAGCACAGACAATAATGCCAGAAATTTAAGTTACATATTTCTTATTGTTTAGTGAATGTGTGTTGATGGAATGCATGGTGCAGTCATAAGAAGTTAGGATGCGCTGTCTCTGTCTCTCTCACTTGTACTTAATCTTTCATACATGCACAGACACACACCCAAGCATGCATTTCTTTTTTTATAATCTCATCTTTAATTTACCTTTTAAATTTTACACTCACTAAAAAGCAAAGCTGCATTTAGCGCACGTAAAAAATAGTGGCTAGTTTTATTTCTGTCTGAGCTTCATAGCTGCCTAATCTGCTGCAGGGAAGTATCAGAGTTGCTTTTTGCCAGCATTACCTGTACATTAACACCCTGCTGGAGAATCTTCATTATCAAATCAGGGTGAAGATGTACACATTGCCCATTCCCTAAACACTTTTAGAAAATGGGCAAACTGTACATCAGCACCCTGATTAGAGAACAAATGTTCTCCAGCAGGGCATTAATGTACAAGTAATGACCACTGAAAAATGAGTAGAATGCTGCTTCAGTGAAGGCAGTATATCAAGCTGCCATGGAGCTTGGACTGAAAAAACTTATGGTTGCCATTATTTGCCATTATTTTACGCTCACTAAGCAGCGCTTCTGCTGTTTACCGTGTGTAAAATATATTTAAAAAAAAAACAAAAACTGAAAAACAAAAGTTTGTGTGTTTATGGCTGACTGTATGACTGTATGCGTGCATTTGAGTGAGAACAATTGGGCGGTTATTTTGCACTCACTAAGCAGCACTTTTGCTGTTTAGCAAGTGTAAAATCTGAATATAACAGAAAAAAGTGCATATATGTGTGTTTCTGTTTGTGTGTGTGTGTGTGTGTGTGTGTGTGTGTGTGTGTGTGTGTGTGCGCGCGTGTGTGTGTGTAAATGTGTGCATGAAAATGAAGTGTGTGTGAGTGAGAGAGAGAGTGAAGAGTGAGAGAGATCCAACACACTGGCAGCAGCAGCAGTCAAGAGATTTTCGTACCTCTCACCTCTTAGATTAAGTTAACTGAAAAAATGTAAAAATAAAGGGGGAAACAAAGGCTCAAAACAAGAACATATTCCTGTTTAAAAAGAAATCACACATTTGCTGCAATAATAGGACTTGTGTTAGCATGCATTTTCTGAAGTACAGGTGTGTGGGGGGTGCAGTGTCTGTGTGACACAGAGAGAGACAGTGAGATCGATGGAACACTGGCAGCAGCAGATAAGAGGTATGTGTACTTCTTGATCTTTTAGCTCAAGAAATGTGGATAAACCATGAAATAAAGGGGGAACAAAGGCTCCAAAATGGAAACAAATTTTAAATGTTATACTTAAAAAATTAAAAAGTAATTTAAATAACAGGATTTGTTTTAACATGAATTTTTCAAGGAAATAGTCTGAAACTCAAATGTATGTCATTATTTAGTGACCTCGACACCCAATGACTGGCAAGAAACCATTTTAGCAGTAAAGGACCAAAAAATAAAGCAAATATCTATATATATTTTAAAAATTATATATTTTGGTTGTAAAGTGTTTCATCTAACACCATTTACATATGCTACAGCAACTTTTAAACATTAGGCAGAGGAACTATTTTACATCCAAAATAAATAAAAACTAATATACTAATAAAAAATATAAATAAGTAAGTAAAACACAACAATTTTACAGAGAGCTCTTTCTCTAAGTGCAATAATGCTCTCCAGGGTGTATGTTAATGTGTAATTAATGCCTTTCCTGGGGTGTAGAGGCCCTCCACCTGCAGTGTTGGGCCTCACAACACCCCTGGGCAAGCATTAATTACACATTAACACACACCCTGTCAGGTACTATTGGTATTATTACTTGCTTAAACAATATTTTGCAACAATTACTGACGGTCACAAAAAAGATTCCCATCCACCCTACCACATAAAACAAAGAAAGTGTTTTGCTAGACAAATCATTCATCCCAAATCAAACTAGTATTACACTAGAATTACACTGGCTAAGTGTGTGAAATAAAACAGCACAGATCACTGTCTATGGACAACCTCCCACTTTACTTTCTAGAGCACACTGCTGACCATGCTGCTCTCCATGTAACCATACTCAAACAGAACCACCCACAGTATCTTGTACCCGATATAAAGAAAATTAAAAAAAAGATGATAGTGCTTCAACAAAGTATTAGTTTAAGGGTGTGCACACTTATGCAACCAGCTTATTGTACATTTTTTATATTTTTCCCCTAACAGATTTGTTTGTTTTGCAGTTGAATTGTACAGGTTAAATGTCACATTAAAGGTGGGAAAAGTTCTGAAATGCTTTATTGTGGTCTAATTTTTTTATATCACAAAAACCTGGCATTTTAAGAAGGGTGTGTACACTTTTTATATCCACTGTATACTCAAATAACACCTCCAATACACAGAATGCCAGAACCACAGTTAAAATCTCTTCAAAGTAGTTATTAGCAATCTCCCTGATGCCACATCTCCTTTCTTCCATTACCTGTCAATTAAACCGCAAACATAACAGGTGTTATCTGCATGTATTTTCTTTAAAAACACTTCTGAGTATATACAGCATGTTATAGATCATAAGCGTTGCTTCCTTCAAGAAATTTTTATTACAGCTTCCTCCTTTTGTTATAAATTTCTATCTGGATATTACATGGACTTTCAACTAGGCATTTACATTAAACGGTCCACACAGATGGGGTCGCCTTATAATGTTTACATATGGCTATAATACGGACCATTCTCAGAATGTTTCTTAACTGAAACTATAAATCTTTGTACAATCTCCACACTGATTCAGACTGTACAATATACCATTCTAGATGTGCTTCCTCTCCAATCAAGCATGGATCCTTCCTGCAGCTTGTCTCTTATGGCATGATACCATGTCTACAGACTTAAACCTATCCCATATCTACTGGAATGTTTTATTACCACTAGATAACTTTGGTCTGCATTTGCTTAATCATCACAGTACTCCTCAAAGAAATCAAGTTCTTCAATCACTGGCTATTATTTACACTAAAATCTTCAAGGCCTCACAAAAGGCATCAAACCCAATAGGCCACATGAACTATACTGTTAACCATGAAGACGGTTTCTTGTAACTGATAGTTGTTAGTTCAAATACAATCTGTACCTTCTTATTAGCTTTTTGTTGGATTATGCTTACAAATGTCCTTTCTTTTTTGATACACTGCATACATGTACTATAATCCAGTTTTGTTATATATGTCCTTTCCTGATGTTGGTTTACTAAACACATCCATATGTATTATGTTTTTTCTTTTTCAGTTATAGAAAGGAGTTGTGGTATTGTATGAGGAAGTCAGGAGTGTCAGAGAGGTATATAAGAGTGGTACAGGATATGTACGAGGGTAGTGTAACAGCAGTGAGGTCTGCGGTGGGAGTGACAGATGCGTTTAAGGTGGAGGTGGGATTACATCAAGGATCAGCTCTGAGCCCTTTTTTATTTGCAATGGTGATGGACAGGTTGAGAGACGAGATCAGGCAGGAGTCCCCGTGGACTATGATGTTTGCAGATGACAATGTGATCTGTAATGAGAGTAGGGAACAGGTGGAGGAGACCCTGGAGAGATGAAGATATGTTCTAGAGAGAAGAGGAATGAAGGTCAGCAGGACTAAGACAGAATATATGTGTGTGAATGAATGGGAGGATAGAGGAATGGTGAGGATGCAAGGAGTAGAGGTGGCGAAGGTGGATGAGTTTAAATACTTGGGATAAATAGTTCAGAGTAATGGTGAGTGTGGAAGAGAGGTGAAGAAGAGAGTACAGGCAGAATGGAGTGGGTGGAGAAGTGTGTCAGGAGTGATATGTGACAGGCGAGTACCAGTAAAAGTGAAAGGGAAGGTCTACAAGAGGGAAGTGAGACCAGCTATGTTATATGGGTTGGAGACAGTGGCATTGACAAAAAGGCAGGCGTTAGAGCTGGATGTGGCAGAGTTTAAAATGTTAAGATTTGCACTGGGTGTGACAAGAGTGGACAGGATTAGGAATAAGTATATTAGAGGGTCAGCTCAGGTTGGAAGGTTTGGAGACAAAGCCAGAGAAGCAAGATTATGTTGGTTTGGACATGTGCTGAGGAGGGATGCTGAGTATATTGGGAAAAAGATGCTAAGGATGAAGCTGCCAGGTAACAGGAAAAGAGGAAGGCCTAAGATAATGTTTATGGATGTAGTGAGAGAGGACATGCAGGTGGTTGGTGTGACAGAGCAAGATGCAGAGGACAGGAAGAAATGGAAACAAATGATCCGCTGTGGCAACCCCAATGGGAACAGTTGAAAGAAGATGATGATGAGTTATAATACTTGCCTTGCTATATCACTCACACTGATTTGGGAGCCTTTTTCCCCATGCTGGCCCAGCTAACTATATATATATATATATATATATATACATAAATATAAATATTTATATATATATATATATATATATATATATATATATATATATATATATATATATATATATATATATATATATGTGTATATATACAGATATAAATATATAGATATACAGAGAGAGAGTGATTTGCAGATTATACACGCGCACACACACACACACACACACACACACACACACACACACACGCGCACACTTTTTGTTGACCGAGTTAGTCCCATTAGGTTAGTAGCCTCTTTTCAGGGGAGACACAAGGTGGGATTTTTACTACTAGGGGAAATTTGTCAAGGGCACCAGGAACCTTCCCTTACTCTTTTCAATAGGCACTATGGGATCTTTTACATCCACCTGAGCTACCACCATCTCAAGCAGATTGGGGCTCAGTTTATCATCTCATCCAAAAGATGGCACACCCAGGAATGTATCACCCCTTATGCTGTACTGCAGAATCACCCATCAGTCTACTTGCTGTGGGAACAGAATGCCTTTTGCATCAAAGGTGAGTGTGCTACCTATTACACCACTCACACACACATACAAACACCACACACACATACACACACACACACACACACACACATATATATATATATATATATAGAGAGAGAGAGAGTCTGAGCCACAAGGGCCTGGAGCATATCCCAGCAAAAAATAGATTAACCATTGATGCTGTCACTCTGTACATCGCCATGTCATGACATTACAAGAGAGTGTAAACCAAGAACCAAAGAAAACAAAAATGCAGCAAAAAAACCTCCGAAACTGAGGTAAGGTGTCACAAGAGTATCCTGAGTTAGCAGGCTTCCAGACAAAAGCACTGGAGCTAGGCAAAGCTTCGTTAGCTAAAATAAAACACTGGTGCAGGAAGAGCCGGCTTTGTTTTTTACCTTCCTGGTTGGACTTATTAAAGCTTACGGTTTTTACCTGCAATTTTCCTGCACCAGTGTTTTATTTTAGCTAACGAAGCTTTGCCTAGCTCCAGTGCTTTTGTCTGGAAGCCTGCTAACTCAGGATACTCTTGTGACACCTTACCTCAGTTTCGGAGGTTTTTTTATTACAAGAGAGTGTGTCCGAAGCAAACTCATTTAGTTGAATGGTTGATTTCTGCAAGTGTAGCAGCACATAACCTGTTTAACATTTGAACACTGAGGTTGGATATATTTAGTATGTAGTTACGTTTAGCCCATACTAAAAGTAAAGAAGCATTCGAAATAAGTAAGTATTTATATGAAAATTACCACAGTGTGATAAAATAAAACAGACCACAACATTCGAATAATGATGCTTTAAGTAATCTGTTTAACAGTTACCTAAGATGCTATCTTGCAGCAGACATAGGATGTTTGTTGTTTGTGAATGTCTGTATTGTGAACAGACATAGGGGTAAGATGCACATTATCAAGTAAAGTGGGGATGTACTTTGCCGATAAGTGGAGAGGGGAGACAGGAGGTAGGATTACTGCTACATAGAAAGCAATACATAAGAGTGCACATAAGAAGCAACTGTTTTGCAGAACACTGTAAAATTAACTGCAGAACTGCACCACAGTAAAGGAGACTGTGTGGAAGGGGGTGTTGGTACAGGTATGTTGCCTATGCTTCCAGTTTGCTTGAAATGGATAACTGTACATCGTTTTTCAGGGACAAACAAGGTAAAGCCCACAGATTTGCAAACAAGTAATTTGTGGGCCAAGAACACACCACATAAATATGTACTGGTGTTCCTTTTGATTTATTTTTGGATACTTAGTCTATTTTTCCTATTTTTGCTTTTTTCATTAAGTAAGTTTGAATTTCAGTGTCTGTTTCACTAAGATAAGGTTAAGTGTGATGCACACACACACCCCTGAGGCCAATTTAGCACTGCCATTCTACTTTGCCAGTATGTCTCTGAAGTCTGTAAGAAAACTAGAGAGCCCAGCAAAAACCCAACATGCAAACTTCACAGAAAAGGTACTTCAGCCAAACACTGACTTGGAAAACAAAGAGCTGTGAAGCAGCAGTGCTAATACTGGAACCACCAATGTAATTTACACACTCATATGTGTAAACATATTACAAGTGTATGTGTCTATATACACATAGGTTCATAGGTTAATACTAGGCTATCTGCCCTAGGACATTTATAAGCCTAGCCAGAGTGTGTTTGGCTTTCGCCACCCTTTTAGATTAGTTGACTGTGCCTCTGTATAGTAGGTCACAGAAGGTAGCCCTTTTAAAGTTAGTTTACTGTACCTCTGTCAAGTAGGGACACAGAAGAGATCCCAGGGGTAAACTTAAGATCTCCCATCCACTCGTCAAGAGTTCTCTTGAAGAGGGTCAGTGAGGGGCTCTGCCTAACATGGATTGGGATTTTGTTCCAGAGTGAGGGGAGCCTCTGGGATATGAATCTGTCCCTCCAGCATGTCCTATTTATTTCTGTGCTGAGGTTCAAGTCCCTGGAGCGTGTAGCTCTAAGGGATTTTGATTTCCTGAGGTGAAGCATGTCCATTAATTCTGGGTTGGACATGGCTTTATACGTCAGACACAGATCGCCTCTGAGTAGGTGGTACGCCACTGAGTAGAGCTGGAGTTTCTTTAGCCGAGCTGCATAGGGCATCTGTTTGAGTCCTTGATCCTCTTGGTGAGGTACTTTTGGGGTCTTTCCAGTTGCTGCAGGTGTCGGGTAAGGTACATCCCAAATGGGGCATTGTATTCAATTATGGCCTGATAAGTGATGAGTAGAGGGGCACAATGACCTCTCTTGATCTAGATGTGAATCCTTTCATGATAAGGTGTGCTATATAGAAGGTCTTTCTAACCACTTTGGCAATGTGATTGTCAAAGGAGAGACTGCTATCTACTTGGGTCCCCAAGTCCCTAATTACATCTTCCGTACTTAATGGATTACCACCTATGTGGTAATTTGTGGGCAATTTGTTTTTCCCAAAGGGGATGACTATGCACTTTTTGGCATTTAGCTTTAGGCCATGGCTCTGGCACCAGTTATCCATCTCTGTGAGACCCTTTTGAAGGATGCTTGTGTCAGCCAGAGAGTCGATTACGGCACCCAGTTTGCAGTCATCTGTGAACTTGGTCAGCCATAGTCCACCCGTGTTAGCCTGTACCTCTGAGAAATATATACACCGAACAAGAGAGGTCCCAGGACTGAGCCTTGTGGGATGCTACTTGTAACTGGTTTAGAGTCTGACATGGCACCTGCTATTCTGACCATGTGGGTTCTATCCCTGAGCCAGTTTGCAACCCATCTTGTGACATAGGGGTTGATATTTAAGCTGGTGAGCTTATTTATGATGCCCGAGTGGGGTATTGTGTCGAAGGTTTTTGCGAGGTCCAGGTAGGCTGTGTGGACTACCTTCCCTTCATCTATGGCTTTGGCAACTGTTTCAAAGAAGTCGACCAGGTAAAAGAGGCAAGATCTGCCCTTAACAAAGCCGAATTGGGTAGGATCCAGTGTCTGGAGGTTCCCAATGTCTTTGTTTATGATTTCCATGATGATACACTCCATAGCTTTGCAGACCAGGCTAGTCAGGCTTATAGGGCAATAGTTTCCGGGGTCTGTTGTGGCACCACCTTTGTGGAGTGGGACCACTGTTGCTGTACGCAATTCCTTGGGTACATATCCTTTAGTAAGGCTGAGATTGAACAGTGACTTTTTATGAGGGTTTAGTTCTTCTTGGAGCTTGTGTAAGACTCAGCCCGGGACACCATCTGGTCCTATTGATGCTTTGTTTTTTGCTATGGAGAGGGCAGCTCTCACCTGTGCATCTGTGATCTCGGGAAGGCTACACTCTGTTGGGATAGACATTTGCTCTTTTGGGGGGGAGGAGGGGAGAAGTTTGCACTGAACCTTTCTGCCAGGATGTTGGCAATGTCTGTGGGTTCAGTTTATTTTTTGTCATTTTGCACTAACTCAGAGCATATCTGGGAGTTGCCTCCCAGGTTTCTGACATAACTAAAGAAGGCCTTGTGATTATCTTTAGTGTCTTGTGCAATTTTTCTTTCGAAGCTGGCCTTAGATGATTTTATGAGGGATCATAGTTTCTTGCTAGTACTGATCAGAGACGCCTTCCCTTTTTGGGATTTTGGTCTATCATGTAGTAGCTTTCTCCTTCTGTTGTATAGCTTATTTATGGCCGGGGTCCACCAGACAGGTCTCCTACCTTTGGAGGAGTGAGTCTTGGTTTTATTTGGGATGGTATGCTCCATACATTCCTGTAGGTGTCCATAGAATGCTTTTGTAAAGGATTCTGCATTTTGGGCCGTATTTTCAACTGGCCCAGGGGCTTTGAAGGATTCCACCTCGGTTTTGAGAAGTGTGAAGTTTGCTTTTGAGAAGTTCTTCACTGTGGTTTCCTTGGCTAGGGGTGGGGACGGAATATGGATGTCCAGTGAGATTAGTTTATGGTCTGATCTTACCAATGAAGGGTATACCTCTGGTGTGGAACATAGAGATCCCATGTTGGTGATGACAAGATCCAATATGTTTTCCCCTCTTGTGGGAGTGGTGACCAGTTATTCCATAGCATTTGAGTTTATAAATTCTAGGAACCGTTGGGCGAGGGGGTTTGGGCTTGAGTAGTTTTCCCAATCAATGTTTGGGTAGTTGAAGTCACCCAATATAATGGTGTTTGGAGAGACCTTCATATTCTCCAGTGTTCTCAGGAAAGCCGAGTGAGGTTCCTGTGTTTGGGAGGGTGGTCTGTAGCAGGCTACAAACTGAAAGGCAGTTTTGCCCACTGTTAGTTGCACATGGATGGTCTCCGATGCTTCGTGCAGTGCCACTAACCTGGAGGTGTGGGTATCTTTGATAAATATGGATACTCCCCCTCCTTTTGTGGTTCGGTCCAAGATTTGGGACCGGAAAGCATGGTATGAAGTATAACCTGTTAGTGCTGGGGTGCTCTTGGGAGCCTTGAACCAGGTTTTTGTTACTGCACAGATATCAATATTCTCCATACTGAGGAGAGTCTCGAGTGCGTGCATCTTGAGGTTTAGACGTCTGCCGTTGAGCAGCATTACCCTTAGTTTTTTTTTCCATTGTGTTGTCTATGGATGTGGGTTTGTCTTTTGAGCCTTGCCTAAAAAAGGCACTATGGGGGAGGCAAGAAGCTTTGTCAGTATTCGAAAACCCAGGGGTAACAGGTGCAAGCCGTCCCTAGCAAAGCAACGTGGCTTGTCGAGCATGTCATCCCAGGCTGACAGACAGTGGATCCCCTTTGAATGACACCAATACTTTAGCCAATTGTTAAAATTGATCATTTTGTCTTTATACTGTGGCATCATTCTTGGTGAGGGTAAGATGCTACTCAAGGTCAGGGTCATATCGGCCTGGGTTACATGATCAAACAGCTCCTCTATGTCTTTTTTCATGTAGTCCAGGGAGTTACGTCTCAGTTCATTCACACCAGCATGGACAATGACGGAGTCATATTTGTACTTGCTTTGGAGTGACCTGAGTGCTTGTGTTATGTGGCGGATCCTGTCACCTGACAGGCAGCTTACAGTGACCTTCTCCTTGTTCAGCCTGGTGAGTGGGACATCAGTGTGTCTGACAATAGAGTCACCTATTACAAGTGTATTAGGTGTGTTGTTTAGCCTTAAGGGCTGTGACTGTGTGGCACACTGACTTTGTGAGCTATGTGCTATGTGGGTATTGTTTTGTGGTAGGGGTTGCTTGGATGTCTGCTTTGTAGGTCTCTGCTGCTTAGGCAGATTTTTATTTAGAGCCTCCGAGTATGTTTTTGTGTGTTTATGTGTTTGGTTTGCTGATGCGATAGGTCTATGTGAGACTGGATTTGTGGTGTGTGTGGTTACCTTCTCCTCCTGACAGGCTGTGCCAGTACTGGGTTGAGAGAGCTTAGCCTCCAGTTTGGCTATATAGTTTAATCTCTCACATATATTTGTGCTTGTTGGGAGGAGGAGAGGGTGGTCTGTATACATACAGCAGTTGTAATATTGCCTCAAGATCCCCAGATTCACCAGCTGGACTGGAGAGTAAACCCGAAACTGACCTTTGGACATGCCTGAATAATATAGGGAACTCCTTACTGACTGATTAGAAAGAACCAATAGGGAGCAAGTGCTTAAAAGGAGTATAAGAGGATGTAGTGCTTAAGGTTAAGTGTAAAAGATCCCATGTGAATAAACATACACACACACACACGTGTGTGTGTCTATCTGTATTTACTCACCTTTGTCGAATGGCACTAATGTCAACGTGCATAATGTCAACACCAAATGATTGCATGTTGACACCCTATTATGTAAGTTGCCAAGCAACAGTCTTGGCGCATTCAAAAGATTTACAGCAAAAGCCAAAAGAAAGCATTGTTTTTCCCCACTGCACTCGCCATAGCCCATGCTCATTATATATTCTAACTCCAAGATCACACAATTCTCAGAGAAAGGACAAATTACCCAACTCTGAGAATCATCAGATCTGCTATTTTTGTTGACAGATGTTGACCATCTGTTTAGTCGACCAAACTGTGTTGACTAAATAGATGTTGACCAAAGCACTGTTTGACAAAAGTAGCAGTTTCCATACATATGCAAATACATACATATATATATATATATATATATATATATATATATATATATAAAGTGTGTATGTGTGTTATCAGGCATAGACATCGGGTCAGAGGGTGAATAACATGGTCAGGATCTTGAGATTATAATGGCATTTAATTAAATGCACAGGAGACAGTAGAAGTTGTCAAGGATAAATCATTCATGAAGGCTGCTCATGATCAGAAGGAGGGTTACAGAGACTCTTAAGGAGTGGCTACAGATCCCTCACAGTAGCAGGAGCTAACCACCTACAGTCATCTGAGTGCTGGCATTATTGCACATCCTGAAGCTTTCTCCTTCTCCTTCTCCTTCTCCTCCTCTTCCCAACTAGTAGATTCTAGCAGCAATCTATATAATACCTATTCATTAACCATGCAGGTCACTGTGGCTTTGTGAATCTTTATTATATATAAAGCCACCAGCAGCTGTAAGCAGAGGACATCAAATGGCCCTCGTACAGATATTACATTATGACACTTGGCAAGGATGTGTGCCACTGTTGGGAATCCTTCCACTGGAGCAGGGCCAGCCTTAACGATAGGTGAGCTAAATGCCTGCCAGGGGCATCATGCTTGTACAGTTTTTTTCTTTCTTCATTTATTTACTTATTTTTGGAGCAATGTTTCTTTGCTCTAAACAAAAAAAAAAAAAGAAAGAAAAAATATCCCTACAGAAAGAAAATGCGCCTGCAGTACAGCAGGTGATCTGGGGTGGAGCTGCTCCAGTTGTCTTGACATTCAACCCATGTTATATTAACCTTAAACATTGTGAGGTCACAGGAGTAGAAACCTCACAACATTCAAATGTGGGCACAAAGGCAATTGAATGAGTTTTTTTTTTTTTAACGAGAAGTACGACTTGTGGGGCAGATGTGGAAATTATGAGACACAAATCAGGGATATACTGCAGGATCCTGAACAGAAATGAGATGACTAGCACAGTGTTTGTGAAATATTTTTAAATAATGCTGGTAGTGATCAACCAGATATTTTGGACAATATTTCTGGTGTTGAGATTTGTGTGGAACAACCTAAATTGGAGGAAATAATATTACACAGCCATCAAACATCATAGATAAAACTGCTGGGTGGGTGTTGAAGTTGGCTGGATGAAAGTAATTGATCCTCTTGTCACTTGCTCAGTTTAAACATGGACACCTGATATGCACAGACATAGTGGGTATAACTTCTGTGGCTGTCTTATGTAGAGGAAATGACTAGCTGCCTGCTGCTGTTTGCTTATTATTTTGGTTTTGCAGGACTAATGTGATTATGTGATGCAATGTACAATATTTTAATGTGTAGCAACTGTTGGATTTAAAACAAAGATGAAATACATCACATGGTCATCCTGTTTTGTCACAACCAGCCATATGAATTATACAGAGAACTGGCTATAACTGTTTGGTGGTGGTTGCCTGGATGAAAGTAGTTGCCCCTGTTGTACTGGACCAAGTTTAACAGTCACCTCTCAAAGAATAAGGGTAAATGCATCACAGAATATCCAGACATTTAGAACTTCTGTATAAGTGGATTTTGACATGGACTTAGTAATCGCCTCTGCCCTGAACTCCACCTAGTCTAAAACCAGCTCTGCTCATAGGTGTACACAGAAGGTCAATGTACTTGTATGCGGGACTGGGGATGACATCATTATTTCTTTAACATACCTCCAAAATCTCAGTGGTCACTATACCTTGTGTTGGGCTGGGAACAATGTGATCATTATGTCTTTAATTTTCCTCACAAATTTCAGAGGGTCACTTTAGCTTGTATAGTTGTGCTGTACTGTCTCTAGAAGTAACAAGTTGGAATCATTATTGTAATTATTTTTTTTTTATTTTTCTCACAGTCAAAACTCTGATGCACATGCAGGTGGCCATTGTTTGGGACAGAGTGAATAATACGCTATTTATAGTAGTCTGACAGCAAATACATTATGCTCTATTTGTTTTTTCAGTTTTGTCACAGTCTAATATCAGAAGATCACACAGAAGGCAGCTGTCTTTTAGAAGGAGAGGGTGAACAGACATGCTATATATAAATATGACAGCAGCAGCTTGAAAAAGGACTGTGGGCATTTGTGCTTTAATTTTAATCTCAATTTAACACCAGAATGGGATACAGAGACATTTAATACATATTCTCAGGTCAGGGGGGTAGGAGACCAGGCAGAGGCAGAAGTGTAACTAGGGTGGGATGACAGCAGCAACTGCCCTAGGTGCAAATTGTTGGGGGGTGTGATCAGCTGATCCCGATTTCTAATGCAGTCCCTGCTTTTAAAAATTGGTACTGAATTTGCGGTCAAACTTGAGCACTTTAACACTCTGCGTGTGGTCTAAACTGTAGCAACTGCATACTCCATTGAAGCAAACAGTTTGCTATAATTTAAAAAAAAATACCTCTCTCACTCTCTCTCTTTTTTTGTTAACTAAAACAATTGCACTGTAGAATTCCATGCAGGCAGGGTATATGTTGCAAGTGTTTGCTACATTTGTAGTAAGTATTTTATTAAAGTTTATAACAAGGATTTTTTTTAACTAATACCTGAGTGTCATAGTGTTTCATGTGAGCAGGTTATAAACTGTAGCAAATGATTGCTACATTTACAGCAAGTAGTTTGCTACAGTTTATACCCTGACTGCATGGAGTGTTTCAGCAGTCAGGTTTTACTTAAAAACGTTGTTTTGTTTTTTTTTAATACTTTTAAAGTGTAGCAATTAGCTTGCAACACGTTAGACCATACATGGACTGCAGTGGTGGTGCTGCGGTAGCATTGTCGCCTCACAGTAAGACATTGTCCTGTTCGATTCTCAGCTAAGCGTCTTCTGTGTGGAGACATGCGTAAATGGGCGTACCTTCGTTGAAGGTTGTGCGTCAGAGCTGGCAACTCGGCATGTAAAAATCTACTGCCAATCATTAGCGGACCGGGGTTCCGCTGTGGCGACCCCTAACCGGGAAAAGCCGAAAGACACAACAACTTTAGACCATACATGAATAGCTACAGTGCTCACTCTGAATGCAGGTTGGAGGATCAGAGACAGGGCACAGAAATGGAAATGGGATCTGAATGGCTGGGCAGGAAGGGAAGGGGGTGTTGTGCATCTAGCTATCTGCATTTTTTGCTCTTTAATGTAAGAACTGGGGGCAGATATGTAAAAGTGCATCTTCCTTTTTTCATTTCATTCACTTGAAATGCTGAGGGGTGGGGCACTAGTTCGTATTACTGGCACAAGGTGCTGGTTCAGCCAGCTATCTTTCTGGGGCCAGCTATTCTTACTGATATATGTATTGTCACAAGCATTTGTCTTGTCAGTTTATTGTGAAATGGTGTTTGGTCAGCGCTGAGCATTAAAACACAGATACAACTTATTTCTTCCTTGAAATATAAAAGTAAGATTTTATTTCTTTTCTGAATGCATGATCTTTGGTCGGGCCTTTACTGGGTCAAGGAAGGAAAAAAGCTCTAAAATGTACCTCAAAGCATCTATAACACCACAGCTCCTGAAGGTCTTGCAGCCCCTCTGCAGTTGTCAGAGTGCAGTCTTACTTAGATAGAACATATTGAATGAATGGATAACTACAAGAAAAAAAAATGAAGACTAAGACAACCTGTAAAAAAGAAAAGTAATATAGATGGTGTGAGTATGCCATGATGGGTTGGGCAGCAGAGGGCACCATGCAGCCTTTTCACCTAGGGTGTTAGGTTACCTCAGGCCGGCCCTGCACTGGTGGAAGACTTAATCACCATGCCTCTGCCAAGAAAGTAAACATTAAAACAATAATATAAAAATCCACAGCTCTTTGGAACACACAAATCTGAGAGAACAGTGGTTCACAAATGAAGTAGTAATACAGGAAATATAAGAACTGCTACAATGTAGAGCACCTGGCGTGTATGTGTGCCACATAATACCACAGAGGATACCACACAGGCATACTGGGCAAAAACTAAAAAAAAAATATATATATATTTAGCACAATCAATCTGTTTACAGCCTGAGATTAAATATTACATGGAGATTTTTTTTCCAAATATTTTAATTTCTAGTGTTTAAAGAGCACATATATCTAAATAATAAATGCCAACAAAGGATAATTACGTTTTCCTTAAAAAAACAAAAAAGGTTTGCATTTGCTTTATTATTTGTATATACATTTTTAGTTCCTCCTCCTAATGTCCTGTAGCTGTTGTAGGATATATAATTGCTGCATGACATACTTTACATCCATCTCACACACACACACACACACACACACACACACACACACATATATATATTATTTAACATACATGCAGACACACACAAACACACACACACACACACACATACAAACACATATACACACATAAACTAGTGTATCGGTTGACAGTCTCTCACACACAAGCAGAAACCTCGAATATACACCCACACAAACATGCATATGTGCAGACTATCACAAACACACACACACACAAATGTGCCCAGCAATTACAATCACTTTCTTGATTGTCTACACCTCAGATGTCTCATTGTGATCAAATGAATGAACAATTGCATACAACGCAAATTAATGCAGTTCCTCCCAACAAACCTTTTTCTAGAAAGCCCCTTATTTTGCCTCATATTTTTGTTTTGTCCCTTAAAAATTGTTTGCTTTCCTTGAAAATCTGTGAAGACTACTAATCCAGAATTCTTGAGCAAAGAAGTTCACACACTTTTTCTCTTACACACACACACACACACACACACACACACACACACACACACACACACACATCCATCTAATGCAATTAACTGCATACCTTTTACTTATTTTCCCAAACTCTGCTAAAAGTAGTTCTTTAAATGCCATGATTAGCGAGGGGAAAGTATAACAGCAGTTCCTTGCAACTGCTATTGTAGTTAATTTTATTATTCATTTTTTTCCACCGGTTTTATTCCTTTTAACTTATGTTCACTAAGCATTCACTTTTAGTGAGTGAAAACCATTAATATGGCAGCTGCTCTCTTTTTCTCCATGCTACATAGCAGCTTAATATGCTGCCATGAAGTCATGGACTCGTTCCAGGGCTCTCTTTGTACATTAATACTCTGTTGGAGAATGTGTGTTGTCTGGTAAGTTATAGTTTTTTATGTTCAGCCCACTTTCTAATAATAAATAAGGAAGTGAAAGCATACATGTAGTACCTCATTTCACACGAAGTTTAGTAAGTGATAATGAATACTGTTTAAAATAATTTTCTATATAGAGGCTCCAGTGGCATAAAGGGATAAAATTCTGACTACTGCCCAGCCAACCTGGGTTTGACTGGCAGCTTGGGTGATCGATAGATCATCAGAGAGAGATAGAGAAAGATGAGAGAGAGGATGCTCGTTAATGACACCCCAGGTAGTAAAGAGTGATGTTGCCCTTGGAAATGACTGATGAGCATAGGGGGAGGAGAAAAGAGAAAAGTGGGTAGAGCATATAAAAAGACCACCCCAGACAGAAATATAGATGGCCGAGTCCTCAGGATACTCTTAGGATCCATGACCAGCCCCAGTAAATACCAGAGTAGAACAGGGGTTGGAGGATGGCTGGTAGACCCGGTGTGGACATGGGTAATGGGGGGCAAGATAGTATCATAATTCTCTATATGTATTTATGTACAAGATCAACTATTTTATTACCAGGTATTTATTGTACTGAAAAATAAACAAATAAAGATTACCTGCTTTAGGGTTTTCAGGATGCTTGTCAGGATGGCATTCCAAAGCTCTGGCTTTGAATTCTGTCAGAATCTGTTCAGACTTAAAAAAGAAAAGTTAAAAGTCAGTAAGTGAAACAGTTTACTCATATGCAAGACAACGCAGAGCACATTTTTTCTAAGCTTGATGCGGTCTTGAATGTTTCAGACCATATTAGCAGATCTGCAGGAAATGAAATATAAAGTACATAAAAAGAAGAAAGCTACATATGTGCACATCTGTATTAAGAATATGCTGTAGGACATTTAACCAAAGTGAGATTCAGGTTTCTGTTTCCCCCTAACATTTTTTTGGAGCAAGACTCCATAACTCTTATTTCAGTTAATCCTATATCTGCACAACAAATAACTGGCAGTCACCACATTTTTGTCTATACCAATGATTGTTGAATAAGGTTCATTTGTGGGCAGTAATTTCTGCAAGGCCACTTTTATATCAGGGTTAAATAATGTATTTCTTTGTTTAAAGCATCTACAAACAGTGCTCTAACATATATAACTTAATGCCAGGTATGAGAATCATACAATTTTATTTAACTGGTGAAAACAGTCAGGTGATTGTTTACCACTAGTGCTTAATAAACAATCATGTTCCTAAATAATTTCACCCAATATGTAAATAGACCAGTAACAAAAACTATCACCATTCGTTTACCATGCAACCTGATATGGTCTGTTAAACAGATCTGCCACCCACTAGAGTAAAGAAAAAAAACTTCAAGAGATCCTTACACATATGGCTAAAATACATTACTTTTAACACAGTTTTAATGAACATCAACTTTGCATCGCAGAAGCCAAACTGTGTATCAAGATACTGTTGGCCTGCGGAAGCTAACTGTTCTAAAACTGCTGCTTTTAAGTACCAAAACAGAAATGAGTAAGGGCATATACTGCACTCTTCTTCAAAGGTGTACTCTCAGATGGTCATGGCTTTAGAATGCAATTTTCACAACTTGGGGCCGTCCCATTGCTAAAATGGTCAGACTTTATGCCTGGCCATCTGCTTGTAGCTAACTAATTACTTTAAGAATCCTACTACAGTCCCTATAATAAGTGTGTGTGTGGGTGTGGGTATGGGTATGCGTGTGTCTAGGATAAGTACAGTAGAAACGATGAGCCTTTTAATAAATCTTCAAATGACAGCCATCTAAGCTTTACGTTGTGTTACAGCTTTCAAAAACTCAGTTAAACTGTAATGTTCCCAGTTTTTCAATAACCTCTTGATCTTCTCTGCTTAAAAATATATACATTTATAAATATATATATATATATATATATATATATATGTGTGTGTGTGTGTGTGTGTGTGTGTCATTTAATATGACATTTGACATCTTGCTTTCGATCTTCCTGTGCAGGAATCAATTGTTTTGCTCACACTTAAGTAAATTAAACACTGACTACAAATCAACTATCTTCCACCCTTCCACCCAAGCAGACATGCACTACACCTCTGCCAAGCCTTCACAAAATTCTGAGATCTTAGCAAAGCCTCCACAAAAGTTTATTACCGTTCGAAACAGCAGGAAGGAAAAGTACAGTTGTGCAAGCTGCACTTACCCATAATAGTAGCTGTTCAAATTCCTCACTGCTGCAGTAGCCTACGAGTTGTATCTTGCCAAAGATACGGCATCCAAACAGGTTCCCAAAGCTCTAGCCCTCTCCCACACAGTCACTCTGTATGTCTATAGGCTAATCCCTTTTGGAAGGGACTATAACAGCAGCCAGAGTGACTAAAAATCGTCAGGACTTTTTACCCCAAAAGAAAAAAAATGGGAGGAGGATTCATCCTGAAACAACCACAGCTAGTATTACCAATAAAAGAATAACCTCAACAAACAACAACAATGTCGATAATAAAAGTAGTAACACACGGCAGCTATGTACGTGTGTGCAGCTACTGCAGCATTGAGGAATTTGAACATCTATGGTTATGGGTAAGTACAAGTTATTCAACCGTACTATGCTCATCATTCTCACTGCTGCAGTAGCCTATGGGTAAATTACCAAAGCTTACCCAACCTGGGATGAGGAAGGATGTGGGTCCAGGAGCTCCTGGAGAACGGTCCTTGCAAAGCCTGCTCTGGACCTAGAGAAGGAATCCAGTTTGTAGTGCTTTGTAAACATAGGGATACAGGACCAATAAGCTGCCTGTAGAATGCTTCTAGAGTCCACCCTTTCTAATATGCCATAGAAGATGTTAAGACCATACTAGAAGGAGCCCTAACCCTGCCTGGAATGGTTTCATCATGGTGGGAGTAACAAAACAAAAAAGCAGGGACAACCATCTGGAGATAGTCTGTTTAGACACAGGTTGACCATTCTTAGTCCATGTATAGGAAATAAATACCTGGCCAGCTTTCCTAAAGGACTTGGTTCTGTCAAGGTAATACCTGAATTGCCTGTGCATATCCATGCCATGAAGAATCTGTTCTCCTCTGTTTTCTGTCCATGGATAAAAAAGGTTCCCTACTGAAATGTCTACATACAAAATGCAGAGTGCCAACAAACTGATAAAAAGACTGAAAATGTAGAAGCGTGAACCCCAAACATTGCCTTTTCCTGTAAACTTCTTTTATATAAGTGTGTGTGTGGGTGTGGGTATGGGTATGCGTGTGTCTAGGATAAGTACAGCCCCCCCACACCCTCCAAATTTATATACGCTAACTCTGTGATCAATGTACCATGAAGAAAAGGGAATATTCCAAGAAATGGCCATCTCAGACGGTATATGTAAGTCCATTTTCAGCCATTCAATCTCTGTGGTTCAGGACTCGCCCTAGGGGGTCCCTGCATTTCAAATGGTTACCAAAAAAATGGGAGATTGTTGGCTTAATTAAACATGAACTCTAAGACCACCTTAGGCATAAATGTGGGGCTAGTCCACAGAATGACCCTATCTCTGTGGAAAATTAGATAGTGTTCCCCAACCATAAGAGCTTGCAACTCAGGTATTCACCTTGCATATGACAGAGCAATAAGTAAAACAGTTTTCCAGGTAATGAACCTCAACTCAACCAAAGAGGCAGGCTGAAAGGTAACAAAGTCAGTTTCTCCAAAATAAAACTGAGATCTTAGGATGGTGGTATTTGTTTCCAAGAAGGTTTTATATGTATGATAATTTTCATAAACTATTTGACCACAAACAGAGAAGAAAAAGGGAGATTCAAGCGCAGACAAGCGGAAATGGCAGCTAGATGCAAGTATGCAAAAAGCCAGATGATAAGTAACGCACACAAATACTTAAGCACCAGGGGTGCAGACTCCCTGAAGGGACTCAGGTTACTGGCTAAGCGCCCACTAGAAAATCTTTTCCATTTGCCAACATACAACATTCTAAAAGCATGCTCTCTTGCCTCCTTTAGCACCTACTACATGTCCTCATGAAAAAAGTGGCTAAAAGGTATCAAAATTGACTCATCCAGGCAGTCGGTTGCAGTTGCTTCATGTCAAAGTGTATCAATCTTCCCTTGTCCTGTGTGAGTAGATAAAGGCTTTGAGGAAGTTTGAGGTAATTGCCCCATTCCATAAGTACGGAAAAACAAATCTGTCACCACAGTGATTTTTTTGGTAAATCTTTCTGAATCTTTAGAAGTACCTTGAAAATCAGTGGAAAGTGTGGAAAGGTATATAGGAATGTCCCTGACAAGGGGAATGAGACAGCAATTGTTCTCCATACTTGTTTGCAAGGATTCCTGCAGAAGAATTTGTCTGGTTGTCTGTTTTAAAAGAAGGCAAACATATCTACTACATCTGGATCAATTCCTCATTAAACAGGACATGCTCAGTCAGAGGCAACATGGCTTCCTCCCCAAATACAGCACAACCACTGCTATACTCTCCCTAACTGATCAAAATTACTCCAAAAATTATGCAGGGTAAAATTACTGATACTGTGTTTCTTGATGTCAGCAGAGCCTTCAACACTGTTGATCACACCCTCCTATCTCCTTAGAAAAAACAGTTTCACTAAGCTTGTGATGTCCTGGTTTTAAAATTACCTCTCTAACCATAACTTTACCTTCCCTGGTTCTAATATCTCAGGTACTTGAAACAAATATATTCTGCAACCTTCTGTTCTAGGTCCACTTCTTTTTTTACTCTTCCTCAATTATCTACACTGAGATCTCCCTCATATCAACTGTCTCCTCTATACTGATGACACTGTTGACCTTAAAGGGAATAAATCTAATTTTCCTGTCTACAGAAACAACTTCAAACTGACATCATAGCCATCTAGAAATGACTCCACAAAAACAAATTGTTAATATTCAGAAAAGCTCACTGATTTGGCACTCATCAAAAGTGTAATCATCTATACAATATTATCATCATGAGCCCCATAGGCTCTCCTCTCCCTTGTGTGTCTAAATGAAGATATTTAGGCCTTCTTTTTGACCAGCAGTTCTCCTTTAACAAACATATTTTAAACCCATATCCAAAAAGTGGCTCAATTAAGGCTTTCCTATTAGCTCTCTCATTTTCTTTCTAAAAAGGCACACCAAGCCATAGCCATATATGTTTTTCTTCTTCCTAGACTTGAATACAGATTACCTATAACAGCCCTGAGCTCAAAATATAATACCACTGAGCTGCAAAAGGCTGAAAATCAAATCCTCAGATTTATAAACCCTTCCAATATATTTGAATACCACTGCACTATTTTCAGTAAAAGAAAATGGCTAGAGTTAATGACAGTGCTACTCTATTCCTCAGTAAACTAACATATAAACTTACTAAACAAAGAAACTGCCTCCCTCTGTGCAATAAATTATGTATCAAAACCTCCAACTATTCTCTTCAAAACTCAGATTCGCTCCTTTTTTCTAGACCTTCCTTTACTCTGTGAGAGATCCTTCTCCAAACTTGTAGCAGCTTGCCAGAACTCACTACCTGAACCCATCATACTGGCAGATAACCTGCTCTCATTCAAGAGGTTGCTTCATTCTCACATGCTTGAACAAAACATGCACTTGCTTCACTGATAATGGTCTGTATATCCTTTGTCTCTATGACCCCCCACCTGCTCTTTAAACTTTTATTACACTTTTATCTTTACTGTTCCGTATCCCATCCCCTCATCTTCAAATCTAGTTATTTCTCACTCATGATTTTCCAGTACTATCTCTTCTTTACAAGATGTAAGAAGTAACACAGCTCTAAAAAGTACTTTACAGAAAGAAAGATCTTGACTATGTATAATGGCTCTCTTATTATTAATTTTATAATAGCCCATTCTATGGTCTGATTACCTCATGTCCATACCATTGTAAACAAACTTATCTGAATGTATCACTTTGCATTATGTTTGTGACTTTTATTAGAATATGTCTATTGCATGAAATATTAAGTCTTAGACTCATACTTTCCAACTCTACTTCATGTAGTTTGTAAATGTCTGCCTTTTGTATTACCCTTATTTCCAAAATATATTTTATAATTTACTGTTATGTTTTTGATGCAAGTATCTTGTTTTGCCACCTTGGCCTGGGTCATAGCTGAAAAGGATCCTCAAACCAGTGCATTTACCTGGTTAACAAACTTTAAATAATACAATAAATCCCCAGAATACCTCTGTACTGAGTTTCCAAACATGAAGGTATGTGCAGGATCTGCTCAGTTTGTCTGTCAAGATGTTTTGCTCTAATGGTATGCAAGAGGTCTGAATAGTTAGGGAGTGTTGCACAGCTAACTCCCAAGCCAACACTGCCAAATGTGATAGTTGGTATGACTTGGTACTCCCTTGTTTAAGTACCACATCATGATGTAAGGCTTTTACAGCTTAAATCATAGCCAGCATTTCTTTGCCACTGATGTGCTTTTGTCTGTCTGAATTGACCTATAGACCTTGCATGTTTACTTCCATAGAAACTGCACCCCAAGCAAAAACTGAGGCGTATTCCAGGATGGATTGTTTTGGGGTAGGAAGAGAGAAATGGAGTCCTGGATTAAGAGCCATCTGATCTCTCCAGCACTGTAGTTATAGCTTTGCAAATCTCAGCACTGGCATTTGAAAATCTAGGAAATAAAGATACTGGACATGGTTTTTAGAAACCAGTGAATCTTTCTCATGTGTAGTAAGGCAAGTGTTATTATGAGGATCATAGAAGCCATAAGGCCTAGATTTCTGAGGATTTCTCTGGCTGAAGCCGGAGTCCTACTAAAAAGTTCAGGAATACTTCCAGATAAGTTTCCATTTTGTATTGAGATAAAGACATTTTGCATGAGGCTGTCTTCAAGGCAGCCTAAAAACACAATCCTGGGTAACTGAGTCAGGAAAGATTTCTTCATGTTTATCTGAAACACCAGATGGATTAGGAAGGATAAAATCTTTTTAAGGATTCCTATCATCTGGGCAAAAGCCCTGCATAAATATACAAGTCATCTACATAAGGAAAAATGTGGATGCCTTACAGCCTGCAATGAGCCACCACAGGAGCTGGGCTCTTTGTAAACACTCCTGATGCATCAGACAGCCCAAACAGTAATGCAGAGAACTGTTAATGTGACCCAGACACACAAAATCTTATGAATCATCTCAGTCTGTATGTTATTGGAATGTGATGGCAACTTCCTTGAGATCTAAGATATCATAACACAGTGATCTGGAAGAAGGGTTAACCCTAACTGGAGTGACAACATCTTAATTTTTTGAACTTCCACATAGAGTTTAAGGACACAAGAGATCCAAAACTGGTCTCCAGAAGTTATCCTTTTTTGGGGCCAGAAACATTCTGGAACAAAAAGCCCTTCCAAAGTGTTCTGCAGGAACATGTTCTGTGGAACCTGCTTTTAAAATGTGTTGGAGGACCCATGAAAACAACTCTGATTCCCCCTGAAAGAAGGAGGAGAATCTATCCATTGCCAACTGTAACGCTTCTGAATCAACTTTAAAACCAATCTGTTTGCAATCATCTAACATCAACCCAGAGTACTGAGAGACAGATGACTTGAAAGGGGAGTAGCAGGACAGAAAAGGCAAACAGCTCTTTGGCACAGTTAGAAGCTGCTCCCTGACTCTTTTAGGAAATTCCATTGTTTTTTGGGTTTGCTGTGGTTATCCTCCTGCCATTTTTTATTGGGTACCTGCTTGTTACTAGGCTGAGTTCTCTGTTTATTCTGCCCTTTGAAAGGGGTAGAGGTCTTCGAAGGGAAGAATTTGGGGACCTAAAAAATCCTTGAAACTTTCTGTATTAATTTACCTCTGTGATTCCATTGTTTGAGTACCTAAGAAGCAACAGACCCAAACAAAGCTTCTGAGACTAGAGGCAAACTCAAATTTTTTGATTGTAAGGCATCAGAAAAGTTTTGTTTGCATATCCAAACAAAACTCTTCAAAACAGTAGCTGAAGCAGAAGCCATGGAAACAGTATCAGCACACTCTTTAAGGCATATTTAGAAACCCAAGACAAGTTAGACACAATGTGACTCACATAAGACCTACTTTCAGGAGTTTGGGATACAGAAAAATTTTCCAAGATTTTAGCACACTTCAGAATAAACTTCCACATATAGCCCTGATAATTCAGGATAATTCAGAATTCTGAAAGCAAATGTGGCAGAAGAAAAAAATGTATCTTACTCTAGCTGTCCAACCACATCCCCTCCTTATCCCCAGGAAATGGGATGGAGAAAGCAAGGTGATTTTTTTCTGCTTGAGCCATAACAGTAATTGCAGCAGGATCAGCTGTAAGGTGAGAATATAGAAATGTATTTGCATGTGAAACTCAGTACAATGTACTCATGGGAATCAAGGGCATTACAGGCAGCTTTTAATGTGTCCTGCAGGGCAGGCAAAATAGGAGAAATGGGTGCAGAAATAGGAATTTCTTGTTCATGTTCAGGTAAATCATAATATCTCCCCAACACTTGGGGAACATCAGTCTGTTCACAAGTAAATATGTCCCTCAGTCTGGAAATAGTCTCAAAAAATGGAGAAAGCTTCTACCTGTACCACTTTGGGCTCACTAGCCACAGAATCAGAATATTGGGCTATAGAGTCCTGGGGTGTGTAAACTCTGTCTCTATCAACATCAGATTCATCAGAAAATTCATTCTCTTCCTTAGAAAACAAGGAACAGTAGTATTAGAAGAAGGCATATACTTGACTGACTGTAATAAACTTAAGGCTAGGGTAATAGCATCAGTTTTACAGGCAGGAACCATTTCTTTATTTTCAATATGATGAAGTTTCTGTTTCTTTTTTCTAAGTACATCCTTAAGGGGCGTATGGCTAGGAGATAGCATATCATGTTAAAGAAAAGGTCTCTTTCCCCCAGTGCACTTATAGAAGATCCTGTCAACGTTTCTCCTGTATCCTAGCCGGATGGCTCTCCCATGCCCAAGCAGGGCACTAGAACAGCCACAGAAGGAAGTGTCAATAGGTAAGTTGTCTCAGAAACAGGCAGTGGCCACTGCAGAGTCACCCACAGTTGGCTGAGAAATAGTAGTAGCCCAAATGGGAAGCACAGATTCATGTTTCAATTTTTTTTTTCTTTTTAGATATGTTAGGAGAAGGGCCAGCAAGACTGGGGTAAGTATCCATGCTGTAGCCAGGGAAGAAGCCTGTTTGTCTTTATCTTATGTCTGAAGTAGTCTGTTGGAAGGTAAGATTTCACTCGTAAGCATAAACAGCAGACAACCCTACCAGTCCAACCAAATTTGCCCCACAACAAAGTAACAGAAGCAGTATGTAGGAATTCCCTGTCAAAAGCTATATAGAATTAAATAAATTAACTGTCCTGTAAAATCACATAAAACCTAAACAAATCAAGTGTAAGCAGAACTATTCACATATAGTCACAATATTTGTCTAAAGTAATCATTTCCAATGATGTAAAAGTACTTTAAAAACAAGAAATACATATTACGTATAGCCATATGACACTAAATGACAGCAAAATCCAAGAAAGGAATCTCTAGAGAGACAGTAACAGTAATCAAGGAATGTTTACCAACATGCCTTAAAAGCCGGTATTCTTAAAGTGGCATACTACTATTTACAAAAAAAAAAAAAGAAAAAAAAAAGGAAAAAACACTAAAAAAAAAAATACTCAAAATATAATTTATATGTATGGGGGTCCCCAAAAGTGGTCTTATCTGTCTGACAGGATATCTTGGCCAACTGCTGCACCGGAGTAGTCTCAGAGATGCATCTGCTCAAGACGGCAAGAAATTACTGGAGATTTTTCATCACTGTGGCTGCTTTTATACTTCCCTCCAAAAGGGATTTGTTTATGGGCAGCCAGAGTGACAGTGTGGGAGGGGATTAGTGCTTTGAGAAGTTGGCTGGGTGTTGTATCTTTGGCAATATGCAACCCACAGGCTACTGCAGCAGTGAGAATGGTAAACATATTTGGTGCTGAGTGACGTAAACCGTATGTTTGTGTGTGTACTCGCAATATGACAGAAAGTCAGATATAGCAGTAAGAAAATGTTGCTTAATGGAATGAATGCAAACTTAACTTCTTATATATCTAGAATACAAGACTAATTCAACATTTATTAATTACCTGGAAGTCCAAGTCAGAAGACTACAATGGTGCTAGTCCAAGCTTGTCTCAATAATCATCCACAGAGCTTTTCCAAAATAAAACAGGCAACCTTTAGGATTTATACTAGGGAAATTCCTATAGACACATACTGCTGTTGCCAAGTCAAAGTCTTTCAACATACATAAGTGGGAGGCAAACTGGTCACATTGTACAAACAAGTCAAATAATCTATTCAACATACTTTTGTAAACAATAAGAATATGCGCAGACATTTAAGCTGTACAATAAAGGCATGCTTCTACATTCCAGGTCGACACAAGGCAACTACTTCCCCACAAATCCTGTAAAATTGCATTCACATTGCTTTATTTCACTGAAGATGGCTCATTGATTGTTTCCCACTCTTCATTTGCACATCCTTGCATCCACTGCAAGAGATTTAGTATGATGTGAAGAACAACTAACCATCTGAATAAATTAATGTGACAACAGTATGATACAGTGCCTAAATATATTACTAAATGTCGCAGGACTCTCGCATTCATTATTGCATATAACTAAGACAGGCATATCCACTAACAGGAACTTTGTGCACAAAGAAACATATTTCTACTCCACAAAACACTCTCAGTGCCCTTTCAATCCTATTAAATTCCTTCTTGTTTACAGTACACACTCCACATATAAGTTCATTCAATGATATTGATCACTGTTTTGCTCCTTCATTAATGTACTTCATTTTCTTTTTTTAGATATTGTTTGAAGATGCTTAGATATACACAATGTTCATATGATGTGATTTAAATGTATATAAAATATAAATAAAAAATGTTTTTTAAATGAATGCTTTTTATTGAGTCACTCTAAAAAGTAAAAAATAAGGAAAAAAAGTGAAAACTTTGCAAAAGAAATACAGACAAGCTGATTTCACAAAAGCATTCAAGGTTGGTTTTGTTGATTGCTAGTACTACTTCTGGTACCTCACTACCAGAATAAGCAAAACCATCCTTGAATGCTTTTCTGAAATCAGCTTGTCTGTGTTTCTTTTGCAAAGTTTTCACCCTTTTTCCTTATTTTTTACTTTTTAGAGTGACAATACAAAGCATTCATTTAAAAATATATATATTTATGTTTTACTTTATTCGTGTTTATTTTTTAATTAAAATATGTATCCCTCTGTGGTTCTGTCATGTTTCTTGATAAACATAGTAAGAAAGCAATTAGGCAGAGAGTACAAAAAACGCTGACGAGAAGCTCTGCATTTTCCCCTGTCTTGCAAGGAACATGACAGAGCCACAGAGGACCTTTGTTTTATTTTAGAAAATGTATATTAATTTGCACTCGCTTATTCTGTCATTTTCTAAAGTCAATAATATTTTACAAGTGTCCCTGATTAGTTCTGGCTTTTCCCTGATTCTTTTGAGATTTATCCTTGTTATAGACTTAAAACAGAAAATATAAATTAATTCACATTCTGTTGTTCTGTCTGTGTCTCAGGTTGATAGTACTAATATTTGTAAAGTGTCCCTGATTTGTTGAGAGCTGTGATTTAAACTTAATAAGAGTGGCCAGTGAATAAGTCTACTGTTATGTCATTGTCCTTTTCCAGCAGTAACGTGCTAATGTAGTATTACCTGTTTATACAAGATTTTGATACCTGGATGTCATTTAATATTGCCTGAATTTTCACTCTTTCATCTGTAGGGGGCATGAAATCTGACAAAGGGCATGACTGGTGGGAGGGCAGAGCATGCAGCCTACAGGGTGCCAAACCTGACTTTTATCATAAAATGAATTATGTTACTTTTTGTTTATATCAGGAAAGGTATGTGGTGGCTGAGGTAGCTATTTGGGAGTTCTGCTGATGGTTAAAGATCAGCGAGGTTTTACATCAGATTGCAAAGCTAGATCTGTTTATTCTGAAGTGGTAGGTATGACATTTGCTCAAATATATTCATCTGGACAATGTTTGCTATTGATATTGGTTTTCCTTTAGACAAGTTCTTATCTTTGTAGTCGCCTAGGGCTGTCCAGTGTTTTGGGTGAATTACTCCTCCTAAGGGGTTTATGTAATTTGCATATCTAGGTGCTATTATTGTTAACTGCATCCTTCTTGCTTAGTAGGCAAAGTGCTTTCGCAGTTTATGGATGTTAAAATCTTGACGTGTTTCTTGTCATTTTGTAAGCAGTGATAGCTTTTAGTTTGATATTTATCAGTATATGTCTAATATCAAGACCAGGATTTCCATGAATTCTGAGCTTATGGAGACTTGGTTTCTTGTGTATTCTTAGCAAAATTTGTGAGAATCAGCAAAGCCACAGGAAAGTGTTAACGCATAAAACGAAACAAAGATCAAAAAAATGAACCGGAAACTCCACTTTAATGTTGTTAAAACAAGAATAAATCCCAATAACTAAGCGCTTTTGCCAAAATATGTGTGTTTTTATAGTGTGGAGGAAATGATGTAGGGAGATGTGAGAGTGTGTGTGTGTGTGTGTGTGTGTGTGTGTGTGTGTGTGTGTGTATGTGTGTGTATGTGTGTATGTGTGTGTGTGTGTGTGTGTGTGTGTGTGTGTGTGTGTGTGTGTGTGTGTGTGTGTGCGTGTGTGCATGTGTGTGTGAGCATGTGCACATGTCTGCATATCTGTATGTTATGGAGTGTGTGTGTGTGTGTGTGTGTGTGTGTGTGTGTGTGTGTGTGTGTGTGTGTGTGTGTGTATTGTCTCGCATTCTATGAAAAAGTTTGTTTACAATTGTGTTGCACTGCATTCATTACAATATCAGAAAATTAAGTGTAGAAACCATACCTTTAAAACTGATAAAATACTGACTTGCACAATTTTAGATTTCAGTGTCATGGGTCCTTTCTTGTCAAAGAGGATGTAACTATGAACACATGGCATTAAACTTTAATTTGCTCTTCCTGGTGTGTTTTTTTCTTTCTTAAAGCTACACTACCTTGATTATGATCACACTGCCTGGTAACATGCAACCTTACAGCAGAGCTTCAAACTACTAGGCTGCACTGAATGAACTATATTAGCTGTAAAATGCATTAGTTTTACATCACTACCAATAAAAATGGCTAACACATTTTAAAAGTGTGTAATATGCCTTTTATGATTCCTCAGAGAGAAGAGGAATGGTGTGCACCTTTTCAGCCAAAAAAGGGCATTGTGTAGAACAGTACCTCCCTGTGCAGTCTGTGCAAAAGTGGGCATGGCTTGTGTGACTGACATTCCAAATGGCCATGATGTTGTATGCAAATGATGCATGATTGACTGCTATGCAGATCTGACAGTGACATAATGCATACATTGGTAGTTTAACGACAGACATTGAAATCACTGCTGTACACATGGGTTCCACTGGAGACAGATGTTATTACTTTGCCTTGGTCCACATTTCACAAACCAAACAGGCCACTTAGAGTTAGGTTAGGGTTAGCATTAGGGTTAGGGTTACGGCTAACCCTAGGCCTAACCCTAACCCTAGCCCTGTAAAATGTGGAACAAGGCAAAGTAATAACATCTGTCTCTGGTGGAACCCAGATAGGCATTTCTTAACAAACACTTTAACAGTGAATTACTAAACAATATCAGGTTAAATCGGAGACAGTTGAAAAGTGTGCATGGTAATGTGGCTGAGCAGTCTAAGGGGCTGGATTAAGACCCCAGTCTCTCTGGAGGCATGGGTTCGAATCCCACCACTGCTATGAACATAACAGCCTTCTGTCTTAATACATAAACCTGTATTAATAAACAGCTCATTGCTAGCATCATACACTGCCTCTTCCATTAGTAGTAGTTCCGGTTACAGTGCTGTTTCTTTACCACTACTGAATTGTAGTGCCCCTTCGAGCTAACATGCCAAATACCCGATGAATATTCATAAGGCCGATGAAAACATCACTATGAATATTCATTCATTATTCTAACACGTCACCAGGTGTTGAGTGGTGGGTGGGGTTTAGGCAGGACTTACTACTGCACATTCAGGGAGGTACTGTTCTACAACAATGCCAAAAAAAGTACCATGCCCCAAAAACAAACTAATAAGAAGGGAGCTCAAACTCCCTTTACTATTTACATGCTCTTCTCACAATATAATACTTTGACAGTATGTTATGGAATGGGATTATGCTTTTACTCAACTGTATAACCCTTTTAAAAGGCATTTTAACTTTGGTCTGGAGGGCGTACACCTAAACCACAATTTTATCTTACCGACTTAAACTTTAGAATGTTTCTTCTGTGACAGTTCTAGTAATCAGTGATTATTCTGGTTAGCAATTACTCAGAAGTTTAAATGCAGTGAAAGTTAGACAAATGCAAATGATTGTTTTGTGAGAGAATAAGTAATAAAATCAAACTAGCAATGAATGAGACAGCAGAAAAAAAAGTTGAGCATTTGTCTGCTGTCTCGTTAATGACAGAGGGACAATGTTTTACTTAGAGAGTAAAATATTGTCTCTCTGTCATTATTATAATGCTTTTTATTGGAACTGGCTTAGTGAGACAGAACCACAGAGAGACAGAGTCACAAAGCTAATTTCAGTAAAAAGTATCCTAATAATAATAATAATAATAACACACACACACACACACACGACTTTTCAATGATGACCAACCCATCAACAGTCAAGCACTCATGTACTGAAACTCAAATAACTCATCACCTACTCCCACCGACAACATAACAAAAAAGACAAAGTTATGCTTGTCGCTGCATATACATACACCTCAGCTTTACCACCTACAAATTATATGTATGTATTATCAACAATAAGGACACTTCGAGTCAGTAGAAAGTGATGACATCCTGCAGCAACATTCTCCACCCAGAAACAGAAGAGGAATATCTCCTAGCACTTTAGTGTACTCATACCAGAACAGACACTGCTATACATACAGAGCCAGATGCAGCACTAGGCAATATAGGCAGTCGCCTAGGGCCCCGTGATTATAGGGGCCCACTCTGGCCAGAAGGCTTCAACATTAAAAAAAAAAATACTTCTTAACACCACAGTGGTGGTGTCTTCTCCTTTAAGGAGGACTATGCATGTGTCATACACACGCACGCCAATGCAGATGTAAACCCATTCTGCATTCACGTACAAAATTTAAACTAGTCATTCCATTTTAAGTGTGTGTGTCTGTGTGTGTGTGTGTGTGTGTGTGTGTGTAATTTAAACCAGCGGTTCCATTTGCTTCTATATGAAAGAGAAAGTGTGTGTATGCATATGTATGTGTATGTGCGTATATAAGTTAAACTAGCCATTCTGTTCATATGAGAGATACTATGTGTGTATTGTGGTATGAGAGAGAAGGTGTGTGTGTGTGTGTGTGTGTGTGTGTGTGTGTGTGTGTGTGTGTGTGTGTGTGTGTGTGTGTGTGTGTGTGTGTGTGTGTGTGTGTTTAACCTACCTCTGAACTGTCCAGATTTAGCCTCATAGTTTTGGTCTCTTTCTCAAAAAATCTGTGGTTTTCTGTTAAATGACAAGAGGACTGAAGTCACTAAATAATGCATTACATATGAGTTTTAGACTTCATATCCTTCAGAAAACTGCATGCCAACACAAATCCTGCCATCCTAGCAACTTTCTAAGTTAAAAAGAGCAATACTTAAAATGTATCCCTGTTTTTTGAGCCATTGTATCCCCATTATTTTAGGCTTTGTCCAGATTTCTTGCACTAAGAGGTTGAAAGGTATGCATACCTCTCAACTGTCCAGATTTTTGCCTCATACTTTTGGCCTATTCCTCATAAAATGTATGTTTTTCTGAGAAATCACTGAGGATTGAAATAACTAAATAATGTCATACATTTGAGTTTTAGACTTCATTTCCTTCAGAAAATGCATGCTAAAACAAATGCTGTTATTCTAGCAACTTTCTAAGTCTGTAAGAGCATTATTTATAATCTGTCCCTATTTTGGGGCTTTTGTCCCCCTTCCCTCATTATCTCAGGCTTTATCAAGATTTCTTGTGCTAAGAGGTAGAGGTATGGAGGTATGGTATGTACTGCCCTAGTTGGGAGGACAGGTTAGTCAATTAACTTGAACAAGCTTGACCCTGCTGTAAGCATGGTTACAGGAGACAAGAATCTACACCAACTACCAGACTGACGAAGGAATCGTGAGTTTCATTGAAGATAAGAACCTGAATCCTCTACACCAACTACCAGACTGACGAAGGAATATTGAGTTTCATTGAAGACAAGAGCCTGAATCCCCTACACCAACTACCAGACTGCTGATGGAATCTTGAGTTTGAGTTTCAGTGCATTTTCAAGGGATTATGGGGTTTCCATGAATTTTCATGGAATTGTGAGTTTCAAGGGAAGAGAGGTTTACTGTTGATCATGCTGTGTTTTCAATGTGCAACTAACGGTTTTGTGTATCAGATGGCAGTCATTGTTACTGCTGTAGAATTTGAAAGCAGTGTTAGTAGCATAACTGTCATTGGTGCAGAAGGCTGTGGATTTCACTCCCACACCATGTAGACGGAGTACTGATATTGCAGTGCCCTTTTGATTGCCCATTATTTGGTGCATTTTAAGGGGGATAGGAGCTCCGCATTCTGCCTAATAATTATGAACTTCTTATCAATTTCTCAATCATTCTCTATTGCAATATTACCAGCGTACCATTTTTTCTTTAATGTAACATAGGCAATTAATTATTCAAGGGCAGCAGGTACTCAAGTTGTAGATGAACCACTGAAATGTAAAGTTGTTTGCTAGCAGCAGCCTCTTCAGTAGTTACAAATCTCTTTACTATGGAATTATTTGGATGAATTTTACTTCTGCAGAGATTGTGCTTATTGATTGATATTAATGGATTGTAATGCCAGAAGTTTGAGTGGCCTTTTATGGTTAAAATGTTCTGAAACTGGCAGTTTTGTCATTATTGGGTGACACATTTTATTTCATTGGTTACTGGAAAAATGTTCAAAACTCCAAATTTAAAACACACTCTAAGAAGTGGAGCTGTATTATACAAGGAATATAATTTAATACAACCAGGAAGGTTTATCAAAGAACACATACATATATGCACAGCCCTAAAAATGTGTAGAAGGACGTATGGTTTGAAAACAGCCCAAAAGTAAACTTAATTCTTCACTGGCCAGATGCATTTTATTTGAATGTGACTTTTAATGCTGTTTCAATGAATGTAAGTTTCAATGGCAGAGAAGTTTACTGCTCATGCTAAGTCTGTTTTCATTATGGGACTCTTTTGTTTGTTTAGCAATTGGCTATCAGTGTTTGTGCATTTTATTTCAATATATGTAATCATTATAGAAGTTAATAAGAAAACAGTATGCACACTGATAGGTGTGAACAGTGTTTATGGTAACTGGGGAGAAACAGCCAAGAAATGGAACATGGGAATCGTTCGGTTGGGGGCTACTGCGGGAACAAGGATAGGGATTTGCTGCAAGCAGGGCTGCTCTGGGGGGGGGGTGACCCAATCTATTACCTTGCCTAGGGTTCCATTTGACCATGATCCGGCTCTGCATACATATGGGCTCTCAACCACACAAGACACCCCTTGCACAATCAAAGCACAGTATTTTTGATGTGCAGACCTCAACAACAGACTAATGTTGCCATATTTTTATTCACATTTGTTTAAGAATTCCATTATCAGCAAAGGCCCAGAAAGAATAACTCCAGTCCAGGTTTGTTTGGGTGTATGTGTGTACATATATATATATATATATATATATATATATATATATATATATATACACACACACACACGCACGCACGCACGCACACATATGTATATATACATATATATATATATATATATATCGTGGAAATAAAAAGTGTACACACCCCTGTTAAAATGCCAGGTTTTTGTGATATGAAAAAATGAGACCACAGTAAATCATTTAAAAATTTTTCCCACCTTTAATGTGATGTATAACCTGTACAATTCAATTGAAAAACAAACAAATCTATTAGGGGAAAAATATAAAAAATAAAAAAAGTACAATATGCTGGTTGCATAAGTGTGCACACACTTAAACTAATACCTTGTTGTGTGTGCACACCCTTAAACTAATACTTTGTTAAAGCACCTTTTGATTTAATTACAGCATTCAGTCTTCTTGGGTACACACCTGCCATCAATTAAAGAGACTCTGATTAACCCCAAATAAAGTTCAGCTGTCCTAGTAGAATTTTCTTGACATTTACTCAGTTGCCTGCTAAAGCAAAAGCCATGGTTCGCAGAGACCTTACAAAGTATCAAAGAGATATAATTGTTGAATGGTATCAGTCAGGAGAAGGGTACAAAAACATTTCCACAGCATTGGATATACAGTGGATATAAAACGTGTACACACCCCTGTTAAAATGACAGGTTTTTGTGATATAAAAAAGAGACCACAATAAATCATTTCAAAACTTTCCCCACCTTTAATGTGACGTATAACCTGTACAATTCAATTGAAAAACAAACAAATCTGTAAGTGGAAAAAATAAAAAATGTACAATATGCTGGTTGCATCAGTCAGGAGAAAGAAACAAAAAAATTTCCACAGCATTGGATATATCATAGAACACAGTGAAGACAGTCATCAAAAAGTGGAGAAAATATGGGACATCAGTGACGTTGCAAAGAACTGGATGTCCCTCCAAAATTGATGAAGACAAGATGAAAACTGGTCAGGGAGGGTCTATATTAAATAAGCGAATGCTTAAAAAAGCGAATGCTGATTTATCGACCTCATGTAAGTGAAAGCTTACAATCCCGAACACTTAAAACAGCGATTTTTTTCCAAGGGGAAAAAAATCTCTGTTCCATAAAAGAAAAAAAAACTTTAAAACATTACATAAAGTGGGGGGCTTTGCCCCCCACACCCCCCCTACTTAAATATACCAACTCCAAGATCACACTACAGTGACGAATACAGCTAAGTAACGGAGGTGGCCAAGCGATTTCTTTCCCAGAGAAAGAAATCGCTTATATGCCACTTCGCTATTTTGCCATTTCATGCTTTCAAGTTCGATCAAGATGCATTTGAAAGAATGCGTCTTCGATCATATAATAGGAACCCATCAGGGAGGCTGCCAAGAGACCTACAGCAACACTGAAGGAGCTGCAGGAATTTCTGGCAAGTACTGGTTGTGTACTACATGTGACAACAATCACCTGTATTCTTCACATGTCTGTACTAAGGGGTAAGGTTGCTGGATGGAAGCTTTTTCTTACACAGAAAAACATCCAGGCCTGGCTAAAATTTGCAAAACAAAACATCAGCTCCCTCAAAAGTACGTGGGAAAATGTGTTATAGTCTGATGAGACCAAGGTTGAGCATTTGGGCCACAATTCCAAAAGGTACGTTTGGCACAAAAACAACACTTCATATCACCAAAAGAACACCATCCCCTCGGTGAAGCATGGTGGTGGCAGTATCATGCTTTGAGGTTGCTCTTCTTCAGCTGGAACTGGGGCTTTAATCAAGGTGGAGGGAATTATGAACAGTTCCAAATATCAGTCATTTTTGGCCCAAAACCTTCAGGAATCTGCTAGAAAGATGAAGATGAAGAGGAATTTCATCTTTCAACATGACAATGACCCCAAGCATACATCCAAATCAACAAAGAATGGCTTCACCAGAAGAAAATTAAATTTTTGGAATGGCCCAGCCAGAGCCCAGACCTAAATCCAATAGAAATTCTGTGGGGTGACCTGAAGAGGGCTGCGCACAAGAGATGCACTTGCAATCTGACAGATTTGAAGTGCTTTTGCAAGGAAGAGTGGGCAAATATTGCCAAGTCAAGATGTGCCATGCTGATAGACTCCTACCCAAGAAGACTGAATGCTGTAATTAAATCAAACGGTGCTTCAACAAAGTATTAGTTTAAGTGTGTGCACACTTATGCAACCAGCTTATTGTACATTTTTTTTATTTTTTTATATTTTTTACCCTAACAGATTTATTTTTAAACTGAATTGTACAGGTTATAGGTCACATTAAAGGTGGGACAAGTTTTGAAATGATTTATTGTGGTCTAATTTTTTTATATAAAAAAGTGGCATTTTAACAGGGGTGTGTACACGTTTTATATCCACTGTACCATGGAACACGGTGAAGACAGTCATGAAAAAGTGGAGAAAATATGGGACAACACTGACGTTGCAAAGAACTGGACGTCTCTCCAAAATTGATGAAAAGACAAGATGAAAACTGGTCAGGGAGCCTGCCAAGAGACCTACAGCAACACTGAAGGAGGTGCAGGAATTTCTGGCAAGTACTGGTTGTATACTACATCTGACAACAATCTCCAGTATTCTCCATATGTCTGGACTATAGGGTAGGGTTGCAAGACAGAAGCCTTTTCTTACACAGAAAAACATCCAGGCCCGGTTAAAATTTGCAAAACAATACATCAAGTCTCTCAAAAGCATATGGGAAAATGTGTTATAGTCTGATGAGACCAAGGTTGAACTTTTTGGCCACAATTCCAAAAGGTACATTTGACATAAAAACAACACTTCGCATCACCAAAAGATCACTATCCCCATGGTGAAGCATGGTGGTGTCAGTATCATGCTTTGGGGTTGCTTTACTTCAGCTGGAACTGGGGCTTTAATCAAGGTGGAGGGAATTATGAACAGTTCTAAATACCAGTCACTTTTGGCCCAAAACCTTCAGGTGTCTGCTAGAAAGCTGAAAATGAAGAGGAATTTCACGTTTCAACACAACAATGACCCCAAGCATACATCCAAATCACCAGAAGAAAATTAAAGTTTTGGAATGGCCCAGCCAGAGTCCAGACCTAAATTCAATAGAAAATCTCTGGTATGACCTGAAGAGGGCTGTGCACAAGAGATGCTCTTGCTATCTGACATATTTGGAGCGCTTTTGCAAAGAAGAGTTGGCAAATATTGCTAAGTCAAGATGTGCCATGCTGATAGACTCCTACCCAAAAAAACTGAATGCTGTAATTAAATCAAAAGGTGCTTCAACAAAGTATTAGCTTAACGGAGTGCACACACAACAAAGTATTAGTCTAAGGGTGTGCACACATATGCAACCAGCATATTGCACATTTTTTTATTTTTTATATTTTTCCCCTAACAGATTTGTTTGTTTTTCAATTGAATTGTACAGGTTATAGGTCACATTAAAGGTGGGAAAAGTTTTGAAATTATTTATTGTGGTCTCATTTTTTCATATCACAAAAACCTGGCATTTTAACAGGGGTGTGTACACTTTTTATATCCACTGTACCTAAGGTCACGGTCTCCAGTCATGACATAGGAGAATCTATAACAGCAGCGACATGAACACATGATGGTCAGGCAAAACAAAGGCTGCATCACCACGTGAGTAGGGGTAGCTCCCTCACTGCACCATTGCATACTCACTAATGCTACATTTCCCAATGTGTCAAGCAAGGGAGCCCGCAGGATTTTTTGCAGGGGGGTGCAAACCCAGAGCCCCACCCACATAGCTCACCCCGCCCCCTGCCAACACAGCCCCGCCCAAGTCCACCCACCCCAAGCCCCGCCCACACAGCCATTCCAGTGTCCCATTACTTGGCTATTTCTCCCCATTTACTGTAGACACTGTTCAAATCTGTGTGCATACTGTGTTATGCTTTAGTTCTACAATGATTACAGGCAGTTGGATTTAATTTACAACTTTTATTTCAAACATTATAGCCCAAACACTGAGACATTTACTAAACCTAAACAAAGCAATAGTCTTACAATGAAAACAGACTTGGCATTAAAGCTTCTCTACTTTTGAAACTCACATTCAATGAAACGGCATTGAAACCCACATTCAAAGAAAATGCATCTGGCCAGTGGCAGGTTATTTACCTTTGAACTGTTTAAGCAATAGGCTCCTTGCACACCATTAGGGCCATGCAAAAGTTATTTGATTTACCTGATTGTATTAATTATAATATATAATTGAATTATATCCCTTGTATTATACAGCAACACTTGTTTGAGTGTCGCTGCCAAGTAAAAGTAATCTGAATAATTCCACATTAAAGATATCTGAAACTAATGAAGATGTTGTTGCTAGAAAACTATATATTTCAGTGTTTCATCTACAAATTCAGTGCCTGCTGCCGTCAAAGAATAAATTGCCTATGTTAAATTAAAAAAATGGTAAGTTGGTATATTGCAATAGAAAATGGATGACAAGCTGAAAAACAGGTTCATAGTTAATAGGCATCTCATCCAAAGGAGGACATCCTGAGGACTGCAGCATACAAATGTAAAGGCTTGAGATTTTATTCCTACAGCATATACATTAAGATGCAAGTATTCTACTTGTGGTGCTACTAACATAGCTTTAAAACTTTACACCACAATAGAGATACCATTTGCTAAACAAAATGGTTGCACATTGTAAATAGACTTGGTATGAGCAGCAGTGAACTTCGCTTCCCTTAAAACTCACAGTTCCTTGAAAATGCACTTGAAAATTCCACCTAACTCTAACTTGGGCATTTCACTTTCTCTCTCTCTTACAAAGATACCACACCCCTCAAGGCCTCACCCTTAGTGCAAGAAATCTTGACAAAGCCTAAATTAAATAGGGACAGATTATAAATATGGCTCTCAGAAACTTAGAAAATTGCAAGAGTAACAGGATTTGTGTTAGTGTGCATTTTTCTAAATGACATGACATCTAAAACTGAAATGTCTCATTATTTATCAACTTCAATCCTTTTTAAGAGGAATATGGGGTAAAAATCTGGACAGCTGAGGGGTATGCTACCTCCCTCTTATACACATACCAAATAATTCTGGTCAGACTTGAATTAGTTCTGGGAAGGTTGCACTGAACAGCACCGTGCTTGATCTGAAGTGGGTGAAATCCTGGTAGCTAGTGATTGCAGCTCAGCAATGTGGAGCATTAAAGCATTTTTAGCAGAGCATTGTTTCATCACTACCTACTGTGTTTGCACATAAGCTGTAGTTATTTCAAACATTTGACTTTTTTTGATTACTACAAAGTACATTTACCCACCAGAGCTATTGTGTTTTAACTTCAGTGTGGAGCTAGTTGTTGCAGGGCTTGGCTTTTAAGTAAGGTAGCAATGCTTATTTACCATATACCATTAAAGCCACCCAACTACAAGTGTACTAACACACAGACACTGCTATAAGACACTGGTCTCCAATAAAATGTAATGAGCTTCTGAAAACAGCGTAATCCTGTCCTTTTATTACAAATATTGTCATATGCATTTCAATACCCAAGGCTTATACATTATCTAGCTATATAAATATTCTCTGCATGGCAACAACGAAAAGGCTTTCAATGCTGGCAATTCTTTAACAATATGCTTACTAAAGCTTACTTGCATCTTACAATCTCCGACAAGCTTACCTGATGTTCATTAAACCATGGCTACTTAAACAGAGCAACAAGACACTGTGATAGCATGCAGTTCCTGAATAATAAGAAGCATAAATCAACAGTATAAAAATCTGATAGAAAACCAGAACATTTTGCAAAATCAAGGACAGATGAAAAGCCACGGTCGTATTTGTGATCTACCTTGGATGGGGGAATACTCTGCACACTTACTGCATAACTGCTTCTTGCCTTCCTTGGACACATCCAGAGCCACTACAATGGGGGCTGGGGTGCAATAAGTATGTCATAATTTGAAATGTCTCTGGCTGACAGTGATGGCTCTGACACTCCTACCTCTCAACTTCAGAGCAAGAAATCTGGACAAAGCCATACACAGAACTAGAAGTGGGACACAGGCCCAAAAATAAGGCCAATTTTTAAATATTGCTCTTATTAACTTAACAGAACAGGTAGATCTTGCATTAGTACAAATTTTCTGAAGGGTATAAAATCTGAAACTCAAATGTCTGCCATTATTTTCTAACTTAAATCTTTAATGACTTGCCACTAATTTTCCAGAAACCACAATTTTATGAAAAACAGACCAAAATGTGATGCAAAAATACCTATCAAATAAGGGACACCTTTTTAATATTAACAGTTAACTTGAAGCAGCTAACAAAATAAGAGCATCCACATGCATTTCTGAAATAAAGGTAATCTATAACTGATCATTACAGTTATAATTGTAAACCCTCCACATTTTCTTCCAAAATTGCCATTTTGGAGGAGGGATTATTAGGGGAGAGAAACATTTTGAGCCAGAATTGGGGACAATTGAGATGTTTGGATATTCCTAATCTACAAAGTGATTTGCACGTACCTCTCAACCTCTTAATGCAGGAAATCTGAACAAGGCCAAATATATTGGGGAACATACAAACACTACTAAAAATTGCTCTTGTATAAACTTAGACAGTCTTGCATTAGCATGCATTTTTCTGAAGGTTATGACATCTGAAACTCAGTGTCTGTCATTTAATGGCTTCATTCCTAAATGATTTGCTAGAAAACCACAAATTTTATGAGGAACAAACCAAAAATAAGCAGCAAATATCTATCAATTCTGCAAAGATATGGACAACTGAGAGGTATAGTTCAACCGAGACTGTCTGAGTTTGATACCCCCCCCCTCACAAAATCATGGTCAAATGGAGCCTCCCCCCCTGCAGCCATTCCAATGTCCCATTCCTTGGTTATTTTGCCCCATTTACCATAAACACTAATGTGCATACTGCTTTACTTCTGCAATGATTTGGGATTTCATTTGAAAGTTTTATTTTGCATTTTACAGCACAAACCCTAATACATATCTGTTAAAGCAATGCAGTCTCAATGAAAATAGACTAACATTAAAACTTCTCTGCCCTTGAAACTCACATGCATTGAAACAGCACTGAAACCCACTTTCAGAGAAAATACATTTTGCCAATTGCAAATATTAACTCTGGGCTGTCTTCAAAGTCATAGGCCCCTCGAACATAACATACACATGCTCTTTGATACACCTTCCTGACTGTATTACATTATATTCCTTGTACAATACAGTACAGTTGTTAAAGGGCATTTTAAATTTATTGTTTTGAAAATTTTTCCAGTAAACAAAGAAACAAAAAGCATCCACCAATGACAAAATTGCCCAATTCAGAACATTTCCATCATAAAGAGTCTACTCAAGTCCACCAGTATCAGTAAAAAATATACACAATCTCTGTAGTAAAATCCACATTGAAGAAATTTGTAACTAATAGAGGTTGCTGCTAGCAAACACTTTATGTGTCATTGTTTAATCTACAAATAAAGTGCCTGTTACCCTTGAAGAATAAATTGCCTTTGTTGCATGCAGTAAAAAAATGAAAAGCTAGTAATACCGCAATAGAGAATGGATAGCAAACTGTTAACAGGTTCATAGTTACTAGGTATCTTTGCCAAAAGGACTGCAGCATCCACCCCCTTTACAACACAATACAGCATCAGCAATGCATTTACCTACTGTGGGAGTAGAACCCACAGCCTTCAGCATCTAAAGCAAGTACACTATCTGTTGTGCTATTAACAATGCAAGCAGACTAAACATAAGCAGCACTAAACTTTTGCTCCCCTGCAGCTCTCAGCTCCTTGTAAAATCTACCAGACACTCAGCTGTATCTCTGAACTTTGCAGCACAAGAAATCTGGAAAAAGCCAAATTTATTGGGGGCAAAGGCCAAAACCAGGGACACATTTTAAACATTGCTTGTATAATGTTTGAAAGTTGCTAGAATAAAATGCTGCGTTACCACCATACATTTCACTGCCACGTCTTGAACCCAGGGGACCCCGTGCAAAACAGTCAAAGCAACATACCACTACGCCAAATCAGCTGTTTTGTGAAAGAGGAAGACTGAAACTTTACCATTTAGTGAATTCAGTTCTCACCATAGCACAGCTGTCAACCTCTTAGCAGAAAAGACCTGAACAAAGCCAATAATGGGTGACTACAACCACCAAACATTCAGTGAATTCAGTTCTCACCATAGCTCTCAACCTCTTAGCAAATAACACCCGGACAAAGCCAGTAATGAGAGAATATAACTCCCAAACATTTTCAGTGAAATCAGTTCTTACCATAGCTCTCAACATTAGCAAAAAACCTGGATGAAGCCAATAAATACCTGAACAAAGCCAATACTGGGTTAATACAGCCCCAAACATATTCAGTGAATTCAATTCTTACCATAACTCTCAACCCTAGCACAAAACCTGGATGAAGCCAATAATGGGGGGAATACAGTCCCAAACACAGGGATACATTTCAAATATCCATCTTGTACAGTTAGAAAATTGCTAGAATAAAAGCTTGCTTTTGTTACCATACACTTTCTGAAGAATATGAAGTCCGATATTGAAATGTGTCCATTTTTAACATTTATTAACCAGGAAAGTCTGACTTTGAAAAAAAAGCTAATTTTTAGCAGAGGCCCAGGGAGAAACACTCCAGACAGCCAAGAATAAAACCAGATAACATTTAGCTGTCAGGCAACAAGGACACAAATGCAGAAACCACAGATTTTATGAGGAACAGAAAAAGTATGAGGGAAAATCCTGCAACATTTTTACAAATGGTGGTGGGTAGGGAATTCAGGCTCTTGCCACTTGGGCCCACGGTACAGGGTTCAAGCCTTATACTCTACCCACCACCATGTACACCTGGGGCATTTTACACACACACACACACACACACACAAGCCATTTTCC
The DNA here is from genome assembly GCF_019279795.1 of Protopterus annectens. Taxonomy (NCBI): domain Eukaryota; kingdom Metazoa; phylum Chordata; order Ceratodontiformes; family Protopteridae; genus Protopterus; species Protopterus annectens. Next base: position 624,885,873 of record NC_056748.1, on the reverse strand, counting down.
TCTGTGTGAAAAAGGAAAATAGAAGTATTTGCTGTAAAATTAATCTATAAACATATATGGTAAGGATGACCCTGTGTGATTATGATAGTAAAGAATGACACAGATATTCAGTGCATGAGTCATATCTTCATTGCATCCACCCATAACCCCTTTTTATCATTTTGCACATGGGATCATGTTGTCACTTCCAAAGTAACAATCTAGAGTGTCCAATTCACCTACTGCATGCTTTTAGAATGTGTGAGGAAAAAAGCACCTGGGAGAAACCCACATGAACACAGGGTGGTCATGGAGACTCTGCACAGAAAGCACCACAACTGAGATCTGAACTAAGGAGCCTCTTGCTGGGAGGTGACAACACTATCCACTGCACCACTGTGCTGCCCTATCAGTCATTTCTTCATTATGTTGATAAAAGTTCACAGACACTATTTTTTCCATTGACATTCACAGTCTGTCACAGTGAAATATGCCTATTTTCATAAGGCACAGCTATTTTGTGAAGAGGTCATATAAAAAGTCCACAAACTAAAACCGCAATACTTTGTTCATACATTTCGAACCCCCTTCTCCCCAGCTCTCACACACACACACACACACACACACACACACACACACACACACACACACACACACACACACCTACCTGAAAGTGTCCCGTTTCAGGTCCCATCTTCCGTTCCCGCTCGAATAATCCGTCTGCAAACTCCTCTACCTGAAAGTGTCCCATCTTCTGTTCCCGCTCGAATCATCCGTCTAAGTTCCCGCTCTCAAACCTCTAAATCATCGCATGAGCGACAGCGATGATGTCAGCACGCCCGCCCGCGACTGTGCTGTTAGCACAGACTTCTTAAAGAAGAACTCACATAAAAAAAAAAAAAAAAAAACTTTTTTGGAAATTATCTAGTCAGCCGATTCCAGGGGGGTGCAAGTGCACCCCCTTGCACCTGCCTGCGGGCGCCCTTGGTGTCAAGGGAGTTTAGGGCTCACATCAAAATCCTGTGGCTGCATGAGTGAAACTATGGCTAGGATGCTTTCATCTCTTCTCTTTGCCTTCTTACACCAACTCAGAAAGTAACCCATTTCCTCAGTAACCTGGGGGCTGGTGGACTGCCAGTCTGGAGATTCTGGTCCAAAACTGGGAAACTAGCGACAAAGGAGGACTACTGCCTAGCAGGCACTTGAAAGTATAGCTACGAAAGGATCAAAGGAAAAAAATTCTAATTAAAATCTGCCATAAAATATGGTGTTTAAAAGCAAATGCCAATAACTTTAAAAAGAAACAAATCAAGTAATACTTTATTCTCTATATGCTGCATTAAATCATTTCTAAAAAGTACCCTGAGAAAAGAAACAAAGTGCCATTCACATTGAGAAATACACAATACCAAATACATATTCTGCAGTGTTTTCTCAAGATCCAGAGAGCTCACAAAAACTAAAACAGAGACTCAAAGTACATTTCTTTGCATGATGAAGCATGAGATCCTCCCTCCAGAGAAAACAGTCATCCAAACATTCCACATCAGTTTTGTACAAGCTAAAATGTTTCTGCATTCAACAAAGATTCATGAACTTGGGCTACTGCAGTGTACGTCACTGTTCATGCTTAACACTCAAATTTTGTGAACTAATACCAACATAAAAGTTAAATGTTCTGGTATGGTTTAATAACAAGATTATATGCCATGGATGGAAGATATGCAGGAATTTACTTCTACTTTGAATCTTAATCAAATCCCTTGGGTTTCACCTTGGGATTAAACAAGGCCACTGAAGTATAAGTCCCTGCATAATTCCCATCCCTGGCAAGTATTACAGCGGTATTAACATTTGAAGTGCATAAAGACACTATATTTAAGAGAACACTTAGAATATCTTGTTGCATACACAAATTTATAAGGTCAAAAAAACTAAAAAGGCATTAATGGCAGCTCTAATTAATTAGTATGAACGTGCTACACAAAAAAAAGATACAGAAAATCCAAAAGTAATTCAACAAGAATTTTCCACACATAAGGAATCACTCCTAAGAGGGAAGGCTAAGAATCATGAAATAATGCATGCAGTCTTTCCTATAGAAGATGGAGGACAGATATTATTGTAGTACATAAAGTGTATGCAGACAAAACGGTGTTCAAAGAACTAAGACTAGTAGGAGTTTCAGTACGTACAAATCTCAGATACTGCCAACTAAAACTGCAAATTATCCAATGTAAAGCAAAGTGGCTAGAAAACTGGTTTAACTGTAGGGTAGTAGTGGTTGGAATTCAGTCAATATAGAAATAACAGGAAGTAAGCATCAACTAATTTAAACATTTATTAGACAAGAACATGGAAAACAAGAATTACACCACCTAGGTGGCTTGTAGGTATTGCACTTGCCATTTAATTGTTCTAATGAGTTGTAAATTATAAGAAATAAGTGTTCTACATCAGTCTCAATACCCACTACAAAATAATGGCCAGCATTTGCATTCCATTAGACTTTTGTACTCCATGGGTTACTTTGCCCTCCTACAGCATTACACATCCTTAATGCCCTGGCCTAGATAACATGTGGAGCATGTAAGCATGACTCCCTGATATTGTGCAATTGCTGTGCACTGGATCGGTTTTAACAGTTACTGTTGTACTGTTTCTAGGCACTGCTTGTATTGTCTGTGCATGTGCAGACTATATTACTGCTGCTATTCAGATGTATCAGTGGTGTCTGTGGTTTGCAACATTTGCATTTCTGTGTGCAGGGTTTTCCTTGGAGAGGGGTGTGTGTATGTTCCTGCATTCCTACTTCTCTTTAGTACTGCTAATGGTGATAATACCATATTTTATTTACTTATTTATTTATATTTTTGGCCCTAGCAGATGTCAGCCTTAATCTCTGTCCAGAATTCCCTCCTTGACCTTCCAGTCTATCCTCTCCCCAACACCTGTCTCACTTGATCTCCCTCATCCCCCTCCTTGGGAGCCTCATTCTGAAAGAACACTTAAATGTATGATGGAGTGTAGATCAGGACACCCTAGTATACTGACATCCACACAGTCAAGTAGGGAATTTGTTTCCAAAGTCTAAATAGGAGGGGCTACTGATATCATGCACATCACCACACAGAGTGCTGGTTAGTTTCAGCACACCCAAGATACGTTTTCTGGCAATCTGCCTTGCAAATATAGTACTGCCCCCATCATTGGGGGAGTGCCAGGTCACAGGAAGTAACCACACTCTCCCTCCCAAAATGGGCAAGCTGACAGTTTCTGTTGCTCCCCCTCATCTTGCTCCTCCAGCACTCGACCCACTAATCAAACTTAGGTCATCTAAGTCTCAGAGTTCCATCCTTCAACACTGCAGAACCAGAGAGATGTCTGCACTTATGATTCTGGGCAGTGACTTTTGTCTAGTTAGTAGGCCTTACTTTTCCACTTTGCACTAGAGTCTCCACTGAAGGCTGTAGTGCTCGGTACGCCTGTTTCTGAAACACATGGCTACTATAAGCTTATGCCACTGCTGATCTGTGTATGACTCGTGAAACATTAGTCTTGTCACTGCATGAAAGTACAACTGTTAGGTAACCTTTTATGATACTGTTTTTGAATCACATTTGGTACTTTACAGGCTTTCTTTTTGCAAACATGACCTACAGAGGGAATATTGTGTTTATGGTGCCAAAGCCATGGCCTAAAACTCAGTGCCAAAAATGCATTATAATGACCTTTGGGAAACTGTCAACTGAAGTTAAAGCACTCTAAAGCATCAACCCAGTAGTAAGAGATCTGTGAGCATATGTAGACAGCAATCTGACCTTTGACCAACATATAGCTAAGATAGTAAGGAAACCATTCTATGTTCCCAACTTATAGTTAAGGGTATGGCATCCGCGTCCAAGAAAGTTATAGCACTATTCTACTCGGTCCTTATCAGACCTATCATTGAATACCATGCTTCCTTCGGCACTTAGCGAATCAGACACTTGCAACAGTTGGAACTCCCACAAAGTTTTCTCACCAAGAGAATTCAGGGCATGAATACCCTATCCTACACTGATCGACTAGAGACTCTGTCTTTTTATTCAGTCTCCTACAGGCTGCTGAGAGGGGATCTTTGCCTGGCTTACAGAGCTTCTTCAGACCTAGCCCTGATGGATCTGTTGCACATGTGCAAAATAAACAGCATTAGAAACACAAGATCTAGGGATCGGAACTTCACTTGTGACATAAACAGAACATGCTGGAGAGACAGATATGTGTGCCAAAGGATCCCTGTACTATGGAATAGGCTCCCTGGCCATGTAAAATGGTATTCATCCCTAACCCTATTCAAATGAAACCTTAACAATTAGATAATAAATAATAAATTGACCTCTGGTCTGGCCCCCATGCCTCTTACAGACTAAGGCAGTCAATAAGAAAAGTATTATTTTTATTTTTTTATTTATTTAACATTTGTTGACCGGGAATGTCCGACTAGGTTCCACAGAGCCTATTTTCAGCAGAGGCCCGGGGAGAAATGCTCCAGATGCGTGTCTTTGGAATGTGGGAGGAAACCGGAGTACCCGGAGGAAACCCACGCGAACACAGGGAGAACATGCAAACTCCACACAGAAGGCACCCCAGCCGAGAATCGAACCGGAGAACCTCTTGCTGTGAGCTGACAATGTTAACCACTGCACCACTGTGCCTAGCTAACATCCCCCCCATACAAATCCTTAGTTACCTCATTACTAAAATGCCCCCCCCATATAGACGCCCATGATATTCAGGACCCCAGTGATCTGGGGTGTGCAGCTAGGCTTGTAAGGGGCCTAGTGGTCACTAGGCTAGTAATGGTCTATGAACCTATAAATCCTACTGTAAGTTAAAACCAAAACACAGTCTTCACAGTCTGTAACAGAGAGGTAAAGCACTGCAAAATATACAAACATGCAGGCAAACTCCAAGAATCATTAGGTTAAAACATAAATGTTTTTGTAACCAGAACTGTTAAACAAAATCAAAAGTAGGAAAAAATAAACATTTCTCAAATGAATATCTAATGGTTAAACAAATCAGTCTCAGCTGTAGGCCTCCTTGTCTATTTACTTATTTTATCACTTTACAGACTTCCAATTCATTTGTTAACAAGTTAAGTTCACTAGACGGGTCTACTTTGTTTTGTTGAATCTTATTTCACTGAATTTCATTTTACCCCGACCACATCACTGAAAACCAAATTACTGAAAACTCATTTCACTGAACTGAACTTAGTATACATGGCACTGTGTAGAGTACTGTAAGGCAACTAAAAGGTATATGCTCTTTTCCCCACTGTAGTGCAATCCTGGAGTTAGTATATGTATAGTTGTGGGGGTGTGGGTGGCACAGCCAAACAACCAACCTTGTTTGTTTTATCACCAACCAACATATCTACTAAGAACCAAACCTCCACATATAAGCCAAGTAACACATAAAGAAGTCAGGAACAAAAAGAACTTTAACCCTAGTGCCTTTGACAATGACCTAAAAAGTTGTAATTGGACCTCTTTAAAACAGCTACTACTAGATGATGCACTGCAACTCTTTAATTCAACCTTTCTAAACATAGTGAACCAGCATGCCCCCCCCCCCCCCGCCAAACCACTAGAATAAAAGCTACATATGCTCCCTGGTTAACTAAACCCACCAAAACTATTCTCAAAGAAAGGAACAATGCGTGGGATCAATATCACAAAAACAAAACCCAAATTGCAAAACAAAAATACTTAGAACTGTGCAACAAGGCCAAGAAACTCATCAAAATAGACAAAATCACCTATTACCAAAATCTACAAGATAAACATGCCAAAAACCCCAAAAATTTCTGGGCTGCAGTCAACTCTGTATTGCAGCCTGGGAAAACTACTACCCCCACATCCAAAACCAGGAACAACCTTGATAACATCCCCGCACAGTTTAACAAATACATTACTGAGGCAATCCAGGCCCTAGCTAATAACCAAATTAACTCCACTCACCCAACCCCAACAGGTACACCTACCATAATGGAAACACAAGCTAGCAGCTCCCAGTTTAGCTTTCAGTGAGAATCTATCAAAACCATCCTAAAACTCCTCCAAAAACTCAAACCCACCACCCCGGCTGCGGACAACCTACCCACAGAATACCTCCAAATAGCAGCAACAGCCATAGTCTATCCTGTGGCTATTCTCATTAACAGATCTATTACAGAGTGCAAAGTACCCTAACTATGGAAAACCTCCCATATAATACCGCTACACAAAGGAGGCAACTCCTTTGAACTCAATAACTATCGTCCAATTGCTATCTTACCACCCCTATCTAAAATCCTAGAAAGGGTCATACACACTCAACTTATGAACTACCTCCTAGAAAACAAACTGCTATCTAAAAACCAGCATGGCTTCAGACCCTTCCACAGTACATCCACCACACTTATATCATTCACTAACACCATTAATTACCATAGAAATCATGGACAACTTGTCTCAGCCATATTTTTAGACTTATCTAAAGCTTTCGATATGGTAAACCACAACAGACTCCTCAATTCACTCTCTACCCTAAACCTCAGTACCCCCTCCATTTCATGGTTTAAGAGCTATCTATCAGGTCGGCATCAGACAGTAAATGGCAAAACCAACTACCCCCCCTACTACTAGTATCCTTAGGAGTCCCCCAAGGGTCCATCCTAGGCCCATTGCTCTTTACTCTATTCACCAATCAACTCCCATCCTCCACCCCCAGGGCCTCAGTTATTCAATATGCAGATGATACCACTATCATATGTGCAGCCCCCACTCTAGACCTCCTTCACTCACAAACACAAAATGCTTTCTCATTAGCTGAAACCTGGTTCACTAACTATCAGCTTATTCTTAACCCAAATAAAACAAAACTACTACTCTTTTCTTCTCATAATACCCCCCCTCCAACAGACAACTTCACAGTCACCTCTGATAACAAAACTGTAATCACCCCAACTACCCAAACCAAACTTTTAGGTGTTGAAATAGACAACAACCTAAGATTCGACCTGCACACAGCCCAAACTATCAAGAAAGCCCACAAAAAATAGACCTGCTCTATCGTAACAAACAATTTCTCTCAAACCAAGCTAGAACCACTATAGCCAGGACACATCTGTTAGCCACCCTCCTCTATGCATCCCCAGTACTAACCAACCTTTGTAATTCTGACCTAAACAAGCTAGAATCCTGCTACAATAAGATAGCTAGATTTGCTACAGAATCTACATATAAAACACATCACTGCACTGCTCTCAAAAAAGTGAACTGGTTAGAACTCCCTCTACTACTTCAACTCAATCAACTGTCACTAGCACATAAGCTATACTACTGCCCAGACAACATCCCACCCCTCCAACATCTTATACGACCTCACACCACAACAAGAACTTTGAGATCTAGCACCCTTAACCTTTTAGACGTCACCATATATAAAAGCAAAGCAGGGAAATCTCTCTTTAGCTACTACATCTCCAAAGTCTGGAACTCTCTACCAGCCACCCTCACATCCAATACATCCACTACACAATTTAAAAAAACTCCTAAATACCTACCTTTCAAACAACTGGCTATGCTCCTGTAACACCCCTGGGTAAAGACAAAAATACAAGCAACAACTTTTCCCACCAAGTTTCTAATTCTAATGTGACCTTATGAAAGTATAACTGCAAAATATTATATCTATAAATGCTAAATAAATGCATGCTCAGAATTTATAAATGTACTATGTACAAAATATACTAAGAAGTGTGACAACATAGTACTGTAGATACCTACTAATCTTAATATGCCTGTATTGTATGTTACTCCATTGTATGTAAAATAGAGCTTTTCTCCCCGGGCCTCTGCTGAAAATGGACATGTGTCCAGCCGGACTTTCCTAGTCATCAAATGTAAAATAAATAAATAATAAAATAAATTTATATTCTATTTAGCAAAAACTTCAAAACAATACATTTTAAAAAATAGACATGCATAGTTACAACACCAATGACTGTCTCCAGAAGACAATATGTACTCAAACTAAATAGTGGGGGGGGGGGGGCTATGCCCCCCCCACCCCAATGTGGGGTTTGTGCCCCCCCCCCACACACACACACACACACACTCTAACTATATATACTAACTCCAGGATAGCACTACAGTGGGGAAAAGGGCATATACCTTTTACTTGCCTTACAGTACTCTACACAGTGTCAAATATACTAACTGCATTCCAGCGAAATGAGATTCAGTGAAATGAATTTTCAGCGAAGTGGTTGGGGTGAAATAAAATTCAGTGAAACAAACACTAGACATGTGCTTCCTTTAAATCAAAGGTTAGCTGAAAGAATTAGTTTGGTTAAAATGAAAAATAAATGAATTACACCCAAAGCAGCAAGATAAAGCATGTTAACAGTTTATTATCGTAGCTGCCTATAATGTAATTCCAACCTTTACTAATTTCTTAAAAATATTTTTCTAATTTTTATTTTGGATATGCACGTGACAATGAAATTAAATTAAACTGTGGTCAGGATTCAGACATTTAATGTGATGGGCAGCATGAATTAGCTAAGGTAGTAGCATCACAAAGAGTATGGGCGATTTTTGAGAGATAGTGTGGCTGCACAGTTTGAAAAATAGCACAGCACGCAGATGACCACATAATGATATAGAAAAGAGGAACCCTCATAAATGAGGTACATTGATAATGCAAATGATTACATCAAATGTGGCATAGTGACTCAGAAATGTATAAAACAGGCACACTGCACTGTGATGCAAGTTTGTTCTGAGCACTAGATATTTTTATGTACAGAGCTATGAATATGCTACAAGTAGCACTGGCTATTGCTGGACAACATGGGTTACTGTCTTCTAACAGCACCACTGTATACAATGTTTGCAGCCATCCACACCATTCCAGAAAGTATTATCAGTGCTTTGCATACCAGTACCTCATGAACCAGCTGACTACAGACTGATATCGGGTAGACAGAGATTCCACATGAAACATAGCTGATCTGTGTTGCCCGCAAGCAGAATCGTGGGGTATATGTGGACTGCCCATCCCACTGCACACACAATGTTAAGTATGTCATTAACCATCTTAGCCATAGGGACATTCCAGTGACCTACAGGAAACATGTCAGGCATATCACAGGCATCAGCCTTGTGTACGCTGTATCAGTTTCTTGACATCATGATGCAGTACGTGAAGTAGCATATATGGTGTCCCAGGACTGCAGGAGAGACAACCACCACCACTATGCTTGCATTTCACACCACAGTTTTTCCTGAGGTCCTGGGAGCCACAGATTGTACATGCATTGCTATCAACGTCCCATCACACTACAGCAATAGTTAGGACTTCCATTCCATATACTGCCACTGTAAAGTCCAGAGAATTTTATATATATATATATATATATATATATATATATATATATATATATAAATATATATAATTTATTTATGTATTATTTATTTATATTTGTTGACTGGGAGTGTCCGACTGGACATAGGTCCATTTTAAGCGGAGGCCCGGGGAGGAAAGCTCCACAGTTAAAATAAACAGACAGTAGTTACATTGGATTACATAGCGGTTAACAATTTACATAGCAATTACTTACAACATATTTACTGATGAAGAACATAGTACATCAGTAGACAACTAGAATCTTTATCTGTGAAGTACATAACAGACATTAACAAATGTTACAATAAGAAGTTCCTGCTGTATAATAAGTACCAGGCTTATGAGCATCTGAGCTTGCTATAATCAAGGTAGTTAGTGGAGTGGAAAGAAAGGTAGTGGTTGGATGGGATGGGTTATATTAGAGTGGGAGTTGCAAGGGCATAGCCAGCATGTTTTTAGGTGCGCTTTTAGTAAAGTTTTGAAGTGGGTGCATGATGATATGGAGGTAATTGTGGGTGGGAGGGAGTTCCATAATTTGGCTATGGTGCAAGAGAATAGTGCTTCACCATCAGAGTTATTAGCTTTAATGATCTGCAAGTGATTTTCGTTGCTGGATCTTAGTGGTCTGGTGATGCGATAGGGCTGGAGTAGATTCTGGAGGGATGGGACATTTAGTAGATGGTTTACTGGTTTGTGGACGAGTGAGAGTTGATACCATTGAAGGAGGTGTATATATATATATATATATATATATATACATATATATATATATATATATACAATTAATCTGTGCACCTGGCAGTTCTCACAAGTCACATTTATGGTATACATCTGACTTATAATACAAGCTCAAACAGGGGAACTAGTCAGTTCATATACACACAACCAAATTGCATATGGCAATATACACAGTTTTAATGCAAGCAAGGAGCAGGCTACAAATAATGGTGTCATGGTTGTGAGTTGCAGGTGGTGCTAGATATGCTTTGGAGATGTGGATGATGACCCCCATCCACAAGCCCCAGACCATGTCGGAGATGATGTAGATCAGCCATGCACAACTTGTAATATCACTGAGTGTGTGTCTGGACAACAGAAGGGATGCCTCTACTACCTTGACACATTAAGCAGGACACATCAATATGCACAAAACACTTGTAGCAACATCTCTGTGCTGTATGCCATGTTGTATGATATGGTGCTGCGGAAACATCCTGGCAGGACTCCACGCAGCAGTAAGAACAGCAATGGAAGAGCATACTGTACAGACTGTGGATGAAGAGGCAGCGGCAGTACCACATGAGGGACAGAGTTGGGGCAATTTATCTCTGCAATGGAGAAGAGGCAGCATCTGGTACATAACTACAGGCCTTGATAAAGAGCACACAGAATAAAATGATGCCCGCGGTATCATATCAAGGCCATGCAAGGAAGTGCCAAAAGCACTGCATCCTGTACCACATAAAACCATACTCACACATACTAGGGAGTGGGCAGGGCACATTGCTCATGTGGTTGGGGAAGACAAAGTGACAGCTGATAGCAATGCCACCATGGCAGGTAATGTCATGAGAGGTGAATGTAGTAGCGATTTACTCTGCTGTTTGGTTGATGGAAGTTTACGATCACATTTTCCAGTACAGGGGGCTGCTGTGTCCTGATCATTGGTGATATCCACTGTAGTGGCCTGCAGTTTCAGTGCTTGATGCAGTTTGTGTTAGGGTGGTGTAGAACTATAGGATCAAGTACATGCACCCTCATGAGGTGTCCCATGTTAGGAACCACCACAAATTTGTCATTTATAACGTGGTCAATGTCCATGACCAGGCATGGAGCTGCATGTGCCCACAGGTGATAACAAAGGAGGAGAATACAGGACTGTTCATGAGTAACCTAGCAATTCATCTCAGGTGTGCAGCCTGAAGAGTGTTGCCACCCTCAGCTGTGAGAACATCAGTGGATGGGTAAGGCAGCAAGATGTCCACAATTGACAGTTAAGCTGTCTTAGCAGTGGTTTATGTAGTGTGTATAAGGGTGGCATATGCCCAGCCGGTTCTACCTGACATAGCCGAAACCACACAACACCGACAACCACATCACCTAACCCTAAGGTCCGCACACCATCGCGCTACCCGCTCCCCCCTCCCCTAACCCTAACTCCCGCCCCCGCCCCCTCGCTAACCCTAACTCACTTAACCCACCCCTATCGCCTCTAACCCCTAAACTCACACCCACCCCCTTTCTCCCACCCTAACACGTCCACTTTTACTCCTCACCCGCAGCCGCCTACTACGCATACTCCCCCTGCTCACACCCACCCATCATACATCCATTCATCCTCGTTCGGTCGCATGTCATCCGTCGTGTCGGTTCGTTAGTGTCGTGCTTCTGCATTGTCGATGTTCTGCCACTCGCGATCGCGTCGGTCTTCTTAAACTTCGATCTGCTTCTGGAGCTGTCGATGATGTCTTCTGCGCTGTCGACGAAGTCAGGTAGAACCGCCCAGCCACCTCACATCCACACCTCCTATGGCCATGCACTCCACAGTCTGCGCAAGCAGACTGGAGAGAAGTAGCCACCAGACATCTGATCAGCAATATCTTCTCCCTATCTCTATACCCCAAGTCACTATGTACTTGTTGTACATTATCATACAAGCCATGCAGCACACTCAATCTCCTCAATGCTGTTGGTAGCAGCTGGATTTCTGAAATGCACACTTGCTGATTTATGCAGCACTGCACCTCGATCAGGGATTGATCTGGAGTTATAGAAGCATCAAAAATCTCCCAGCCTCTCCCCTGTAGTGGCTATGCACATGTCAGAGGCCATATGGGCTGGGAACTCATGGAAAGCAGAGTCACAAGATGGCTGTCAAGCCATGCAATAATGATGTTGTGAGTTCAAAATGTACCATCACAGGGGCCTGCAGTGTTGGTGATGCAGGTGATGCTTCTCAGGACAGTGTTACAGACAGTTCCCAGCCTTAGGAGACCTACTGAAATCAGGCATATGCTTTCCCATTGTGCTGGTACACCACCAGTGTAACTTATGTGAAAGCACAAACACACGTTCCCTTTGGCAGCAATTACACATATGCTTAAACTACCCACCATGGCATGCATAGAGGCAGACAACACTACCCATACATACCATTTGGAATACACACATATCGTGACATGCACGTTGTTACAGTAGCAAGCCACAGGTACCAGAAAGCAGAGGCAGACTGAACTTCCCTTTCCTTAGTGAACTGATCCCATTACAAATGCACTTCATTGGACCACACAGACTTGTACTGGGTAGTATTAACCTGCATCACCCCCTAATGACACTTAAGTGGTTGCAGCTTTCAAATCTCACACATACAAACTACCTCAAGGTATGAGGGTCTGCTCCTTCCTCACCAAGACACGAACAGCAGGAGCACTTCCATCACTGTGAGCTGCAACTGTATTTGTGGTCCACCTCCTGTGATAGGCATGTCCTTATCAATGTCCCATGCCTTATCCAGTACATGAAGTGTCATATTAGTTACACCTCTCAGCACCCTCTGCAGAGATCTATTATGGCTGCCAGCAACACTGCATTTTGTACTACTCCCTGCTACACCTGAATCCAGTACACCTTGTCCATGGCATGTTTGCCCAGGCTGCACATGCCTTTCATTCCAAAGGTCTGATAATCCATTTATCTCCTGACTGGCAGACATTTCAACCACTGCTACTCCTAGAGGCTTATGGTAAGCCCTGTACATCTATACATTACATGTCAATTAATGGGTGTGTCAGGTAGTCTGTGGAACTTATCTACCTATGACCACTGACTCCCTTCCCCCATTCTGCAGCAAGTTAGCCATCTTTTGTACTGCTACAAACAACATCCCCCTATGCATGCTCTGCTGCATATAACATCCCCCTATGCATGCTCTGCTACATACAACATCCCCCTATGCACTCTGCTGCATTGGGCATCATCTCCCTACACCCCACCCTGCATCTACCTCTTGGTCCTATGTAGTGGTGTACACAGCCTGTGACCATCTTTCCCCTTACAATGCATTGCCATTCATACCCCTACATACAGGAGTCTTTATGGCCCTTGAATCCTGTCCTTTCCTAGGTGCCTGGTGACCATGGTCTGCAACACCACCACAAATGTACATGACCATACCATGCCATTATCACTCATCACCATACCCCATAATATCTGCCTTACTGTAACTGCCATCCACTACTGATGTTGACTACACTATGGAGTACATTAGAAGGTATGAAATTTTGGATTTTACAGAATTTAAAATGTAAGTGCTCTCATAAGAATGACACCCATGCATAAAATAATGTTGATCAGTGCCCCATACATGGTTGTTATACTAATGAAGAATTTTAGTGCCACTGACTCTGAATTGCATCCAGAATGCAATGTACTACTCAGACCAGTTGATGCTTCAAAAGCTTTGTATGCCAGTGGAGTATGCTCATGCACACTGTCTCTGTAGACCTGTAGCAACATGGCACTGGACTGTGTAAATTTGGTAGAGCATGTTACATTACAAATCATGTGATATCTGAATGTGTGACCATGTGCACTGGGCTACTATTTTGCTCCTGTATTGAAGATGTGTAGTCATGGATTCCTCAGGCACCATAAACGGCAGGGTTCCTGCATGATGAACCAGAATGAGTAATATATTCTTGTTCCTGCTACACAGGAATTTTCTAAGCACATGCTATGGCAGTATGATGCCCCCTGAGCAAGATGGATAGTAATGCCATTGGCATCACCCATTCTGGTGACCAGTGCCGGCACTGTTACAGCAACCTGTGGTGGTGCCACCTTGACTTGATTTGGCAGTGGAAGGAAGAGATTACGAGAAGAGAGAGAGAGAGTGGGAGAGACGGACATATATTTTTTGTCCTCCTTTTGTTGCATTTCTTTGTGCACCTGTGTATTGACATGTGCGTACTTTCTTTTACAGCAGCTGAGGAGTAAGTGATAGTAGGATATTGCAAGAGGTGGGAACGTCTCTCCTAGCAGCTAAGTAAATATGCCATGTGTGGTTCTTCACTATGCAATTATAATTGTAACTGTTATTGTCTACGTACCTTGTGTGTTCAAATGTATTCTCTTTTTCACATACTTCTGTAGGTCCAGTTGTGCTGGTGATTGTGCAGATGAGAAGGTCACCTTGGCATGAGCCAGCTGATACCTCTGACAGTGAGTCATTTGTGGATGCAATTTCTGTCTCTTAGTATGGGGACAGAGGTCACACTGTTGAAGGTGTCCACTTCTTGAGGAGGGGTGCTTCTGTTCAGAAACTGCTGCAGAGGGGTCTCCTATTGTCTCCTGGCATTATTTACTGAGACTGGGGGCATCTGAGAAGCACTGACAGCTGGATGCCTACCTATACAGTGCCACTTGGTGGAAGTTGTTGAGTTAAGTGAGTGGCAAATCCCAAACATCGGACCAGCAGAGATGAAGCCTGCCACAACATCAGTCACAGAGGTGACCAATGGCTGGATATTGCCTTCTGGGCCAGCATGACATCTGGTCAGGGCCCCCTGCCCTAATCCAATTCTGGTGTTCTCTTCCATGCCATGGCATTCCAATACCATGTACAATGTCCAACACTCCCCACCCTCTTTCAGTCTGTGTCTGTTCACTATCATCCCCTGTCTGTGTCTATATTATATTTGTCTAATCCTGCTACCTTCTCTTCTCCTTCTATCCCTTCCCCAACCATTCTTCTCTACTTTCCTCATCAATCCACATATTTAAAATGGAGTTATCTGACCCAAAGAAAAAATGCCCTTCCTTCCCCACCTGTCATACCTTATGGATACCCTTGTGCTTTCCTCTGCTTCTTATATTTCCCTTATCTACACTAATATCGCCCCCTTTCCTCTCCACTTCAATGATGAAGTCAGCTGGCACTTTTCTGTGCTGACTATCTGTAGCTTATATGTAGTGACAGCTACGCAGCACTTCATTACACTCATGAATTTGTATAAACTCTGCTGCATTATTCTGCCTTGATGATGACATCCACCACATTGGTCATGTGCTTGTTTGTACTCCTACTTACCCATTGTGGCAGCTTAGCATTGCTTTTCCCTACAACTTTCCAGCTCTGTTTTACTGTGCATTCTTTTCCTCAGTATATCGTCACTACTCTCACCCTAATACATATCTGATTAGCTTTGGTCTACATCATGCTATCTACTTCCTGCCCTTTTACACTACACAGGTACCTGGTACTTTATTAATACCAGCCTCCATTAATTAGAAACACTAACTTGGTGCACTGTAGATTTCCTAGGGTCTCATTTGTAAACTGTTATTACAATCCAAGGTAAAATATTCATCTTCATGCAAACAATTCAGTGTTTCCTTTGTAACACGTCTCTGTGCCAGTGCATCCAAAAGACTAAAATGCAATGGGCTACACTCCTTTCCAATTAATTAAAATAAAAGTAGCAGCTCTTTCTCATCACTTTTGTTGTCTGTGGCAACAAGCAGCAAGCTGAAGACGGCATCACAATGCACAATTTGCTCTGCAAGGGACATGACAGGAAAGACAATGCAAACATTACTCTATATTTAGCAAGTACCTAAGTATAACTACTGTAGAAATTAAGCTTTAGATAACCCAATTTAAAATTGACATCAAAATATATCACTGTGATATAGAAAGAAGATAATGGGTCAGCATTGTTTTCACTCAAACTGGAACCTTTGTCATTGTTAGTAATATAGGGGACCATTTTGCCTTACAGCTGTAAATTACCATACAGTGAAAAAAATGCTAAAAGTTACACATGGTGGCGGGAGAAGCAACTGTATTTTAGTCGCAAAGACTCTTTCAAGTCAGTTAATATAAGCAAGAAAACAATGTATATACTTTTTAGTATAAATCACTTTAAAATATAGTATCAGTGATGTTTTTGTATTATTAAATAACAAAAATTAATCCAACCTTTAACTCCAGTACTAGGGTGCCACATGTATTGTCTACCAACCAAAAATTCAGTGAAGAAGACTGCATAATTAGCAAGTGTGGTGTGGCTACAGCATGGACATTGTTGTCTTGGTAAGGCTGGTTACAGAGATTGATAGGCAGATGAATAAGTATAGTATACTCATTAGGAATAGTATAACTGTAAACAAAGCTGGACTTAAAAAGTCAGAATTTCACTATGTAAATACATAAGAAAGACATACTGAGGGCATGGTTTGCATGGGCAAATGAAGACAAATCCAGAAGGTTCTTGTGGTTTAGACTGTCTGCTATTACAGAACAGATGAAGAGTTTAGTACTGAGGATAGTTTCTCATAGTTAGAAAGCTATGTATTCAGAGCAAAGATAAAACATTGCATATTCAAAAAATACCACATCTAACACTTTCTTACGAACCTCAAGCAAATGAGCAGAAGTCTGCAAGTGGAAACATTTAACAAGTAGGAATGTCACACTTGGATAGAACTTTCCCACACTATCCATCAAAGACAGGAATTAAAAGGAAAATGTATCAGAGACAGAACTAAAGAGACTGGGCATTAGTTACTCATATCTTACATGTGACCCCACTCCAATGGCACATGAACACTGACTAGCTGGTATAGACACAAACACACTGACTAGACTTAAAAGCACTTTTGTACTTGTATTTAAATAATTGCAAAATATACCACTTACTGGCTTTAAGACTGCAGTTTTAAGCATGACAGACTCCAAATCACAGCTGAACTACACCTACAAACATAAGTTTAGCAAAAATACAGTTTTTGAAAAAGAATGCACAAAGCCAACATATATTTGCCCCACTAGGCTTTACTGCTAAGTAAAAAAGCTGATTTCACATAAAATACTACCCCATTAAACCCTCAATCTATTCCACTTAAAAAAAAATGTTGAGATCACACCACAAACCCGGCCCCGTTGTGGCTATACTGTATATATTATATACAACATTTTACACTGTGCTTCTAGCACAGAATTTGCAGCTCTGGGCTATATTATTTTATTTACTATTAACCTTATGTGTACCATTATTATCCACACTCAATTATTTTTGCTTTCACTCTTCTATTTAGTAAGACCTTTTGTAATACTTTAACTTCCCACCTGTGGCTGAAATGGGTCCACTACATATATCTCTCAACCTCTCAGTGCAGAAATCTGGACAAAGCCAGAAATAATGTGAGGACAAAGGCCCAAAAATAGGGACAGGTTTTAAAAATTGCTACTATAAACTTAAAAAATTGCTTGAATAATAGTTTATGCACTATTATAGCAATAACCCACGCCTGGGTGTGGGTAATGCTAAATTTACCCACGGTTGGTGTGGTTTGGTCCCGAGGGACCAAACAAAGCCAACCGTGGGTAAATTTAGCATTACCCACACCCAGAAGTGGGTTATTGCTATTATACCATGACATTATTTAAGAAAAGAAACTATTACTTTTCTTAAATAATGGCATAGTATAATGCCTGTTTACTGCCCTTCCGCAGATGTCTGGCATCCGGCAGTTCTGATGTACTGCGGCGCCTGCGCAGTACATCAGAGTTGAGCAAAAGCGGAGAAAGCAAGATCTCCGTTGCTTTTTAGTGTTTCGCCTATGTTAAATGAGTTTAACATAGCGAGACAGTTTTAAAATAAGCAACGGACATCTCCGCTGCTTATTTTAAACTGTTTCGCTATGTTAAACTCATTTAACATAGCGAACACTAAAAAGCAACGGAGATCTTGCTTTCTCCGTTGCTAAACACTTCGCTATGTTAAATGGGTTTAACATAGCGAGACAGCTTTAAAATAAGCAACGGAGATCTCCGTTGCTTATTTTAAAGCTGTCTCGCTATGTTAAACCCATTTAACATAGCGAGACAGTGTTTTAAAAAACCGAGTTATACTAATGGAAAAAAGTCCGGGCGACCGGACCTTTTTCCATTAGTATAACTCGATTTACAACGGGCACGCTGGCCAATCAGCGTGCACGTTTTGGGGGGATCATGGTATAATATGTATTTTCTGAAGAATACGAAGTCTGAAACTCAAATATATGTTATTATTTAGTGTCATTTAGTGACTTCAGTCCTCAATGATTTGCCAGAAAACCACAAATTTTATGAGGAACAGACCAAAACTATAAGGCAAAAATTTTGACATTCTGAGAAATTCTAGGCAGTTGAGAGGTATGCCTGGTCAGCAAACATAAGTAAATAAAAATACAACTGCCATTGAAAACCAGAACAGTATCTATGGTTAATACAGTAGCTTCATGGTTTTGTAAGTACTACTCTTGAGAGCTAAGAATTTAGGTTTCCCTTTCTGATAATAGTCGCAACTTGTTCATCTTGTATATCAATTCAAATAAATTGTACTATTTAAATTCTAAATTAGCAAACAATTCAGTACTTTGTCACAGATTATTTTAACTTGGTAGCTGAACTATAAAACAAAGTTATTGCCAAAAGTCTATCAAAGTTGTGATGGTCATCATAAAGTTGGAGTAACCCCCTGTAGCTTTAATTCTTAAATGCTTATGTATGACATCAGGAGGGGTAACGAACTCTATTGGCAGTTTGTTTTTTAATTGTTTTAAAAGGTGTTTTTTCTAAGTATTTTACTGTGTGTAGTCTGAAGAAGCTGGAACATTTTTCCAGCGAAAGCGCTTACATTAAATCTTGTTTTGGTTTATCATATAATTTGTTGTGGTGAATTAAGTGGACTTTAAGCCGTTCAGTTGCTGTTTTACCCAGTTTGTTCTTTGCTGTTAGTTTTGGTCATCATAAAGTAACAAACTACCAGGGTTATTATATTATTTATCACTGTACACTAATTTTGATTATAATAAGATTCCAAATAAAGACATCTGTATCTTTATATTTACTTCCTCTATTAGTGAACAAATTATAACTTGCCAGGGACTGGAATCCCCAAACTGCATACCCCCCCAAATAAAAGCTCCAAACAAAGGTCTTTTTTAAATGTTTTTTGATGAGGGCAACCATGCCCCTCCACCCTCTGAACACTTCACTGTCACACTAACTCAAAGAAGGGGGAAAGTACTCCCAAAATGAACTTCACTGCCTGCACAGCTCGCTGACAGTGATTTCCTGTGGAGGATCTCCAATCCTTGGCGGGTTGGACTTTGGACAAATAATGCTCAAGAGTTCAATCTTTGTCCACCCGTATGATACCCTTTCAATTTTTGATGTCTTAACTATTAAGAAAGTACTGTAAGAAAATACTGTAAGAATATAGTTTTTCATAGTTATTAATGATCAGAAAGTTAAGTACAGCATTTCTTATTATTGTAATCTCCTTTATATTGGGAATATTTATTTATTTATTTTATTTTACATTTGTTGGCCGGGCTAGTCTAACTGGATATATGTCCATTTTCAGTAGAGGCCCGTGGAGAAAAGCTCCACATAAAAATAAAAAAAAAGAACAAACAAAATATTACCACTTCAGTTATAGTTCACTTGTCAGACACAACAGGTGTTACATGGTAAATTAGCATTTATGATAGAAAAACAGCAAAAGGAATATAGAAAAATCCCCCCTTTTTTTTATAGTTGATCAACAAATAGTAGAAGAAAGAGTATTGAGAAGGATGTATGAGATTGACAAGAGAAAATTATAAATAAGGCACAGGAATATAGCATAGATATATGCAAGACTAGAGAATTAGTTCAGGGCAGTGACTGAGCTATAAGGCAGAAAAATAACAATACAGTCTTTCAAGGGTATAAAAAGTCTAACTAAGAAGGTAGTGGTCTTGAAGTGGCTATAGAGTGAGTATTAAATTGGTGCTGTAATCTAGAATGGCAGGAAGAGAGATCTTAGTCAGGGTTAGTACAAGGACATAGCCAGTGGGTTGTAAGGTATAATTTGAGTTTCTTTTTGAAAAGTGCAGTTGAAGAAAGAGATGTGAGTTCTACAGGTAGAAGGTTCCATATTTTTCCCACAGTGTTAGAAAAAAGGGAATCTCCTGCTTTATTGTTGGGCTTTTGTCTAGATATCAGTAGTTTATTTGCTGAGCGTAGGTTTGTGAGATTTTTATATGGGCTGATTAGACTTGTGAGAATTGGTGTATTAAATGGATAATTACGGGTTTTATGGGCAATAATCACTTGGTGGAATATAATTTGATTAGGCAGTTCCAGCCAACCCAGTTGCTTCAGAATACAGTCTGTATTTTCACAGTCAAGGTACAAGAATTCTATGGTGCACTTCATTCACACTAATCTGATTAATGCAGTGGTAAGATATTTCTCTATATTCATAAAGGCAGTATAAAAAGTTTCACAAGTGCAGTAATGTTTTGCTTAAAACCAAGCAAAAGATGGTCAATGGCACATAACATAGAGAGACCAGAGTCATTTTTATAATTAAATATGACATAATAGTACCTACCTAAAGGTATGATTTTTTCCACTTAAGACTCTACTGTATTATGTATTATTGTACACTAGTTTAGGTTTATAACAATTAGAAAATGATTACAGATACTTGGGTCTTTACTTCCTGATGTTTAAAAAACTACAAGAAGGCAGTGTTAATAGATACTACATTCTTAACTGTTTATAATCACATGAGCGAATATGTTACTTGATACAGTATATCAACTGGCTTGATATAGAAACTTTTAGGAGACAGTCTGCTGAAGTGCTAAAGATTCTAATGTATTTCTTCATAATAATGGTGTTGAACTACACACTTACACTTCATTTTTACTTGCTCCTTCTGTTATCTATGTAAAGAGAAATGAAGCACAATAGATCTGAAGATGTCTTCACAATAATGGAGTTGGACTACAAACTTAGTTTTTACTTGCTCCTTCTGTTATCCATGTATAGGGAAATGCAGCACAATAGATCTAATGACAGCCTTTGTCTCAGTATTTCTTGCTTAAAAGTCCTCCTCCAGGACTAAAACATACTATCCGCCACAAAAAGTTTTAACAGTAAATATTTGGCAAACTTACTTTTATACCATTGCTCGTACTACAGTGTGCCCTGCGTATAAGGGTTTGATTACTTAAATACAATAAAAACACATATTTAGTACAGTTGTACTTAATTTAGAAAGCAAAATCAGTGCCATTTCCCCTTTTAATGTTTAGGTTATTTACAATTTTGTGGGATTTCTTTTCTATATCCATAAGATATTTCTTCATTACTACAAAAAGCAGCAGTTTTAGAATTAAGAATGCCAAACAAAGTTAATAGCATCTCACAAAACAGTATTATTTCAACAAAAAGATGGTAATGTAGCACATCAATTTATTGTCACTATAAGTGATAATTTACTACCTACTCATCCACTATGTTTGTATAAACACACTAAGCATATTGTCACCTGAGAACACTGCTGAAAAGTTTGCAACAATTGTATTTAACAGTAGTGCACAGCACAATTAAGGCATAAAAGATTATTAGTTTTAAATGTTCCCTGTCCACAGCATCTGCTTGTAGACATCATAATCTGTGGGAGACATTGCATTTCTAGTACAATAAATTTAAGAACTAAATGGACAAACAAGGACGTACACAGACCTTCTATGTTTTGAATATATTGTATACAGGAAATTGCATGCTGAATGTTTATAATATTAATTTATTTGCTGTACTGTGTCAGACAGAAAGATACACATGATTTTTCTGACATTAGGGAAAACAGAATGTAGAATAAAATGCCATAAATTTTGAGAAAGCTGGAAAAAGGGATTCTTTGGCTAATCAAAGCCGAACAGTTTAATAACGATGCTGAAACATTATTACTTAACCTATAAAATGTACTGCCCATTAACCATTTTAAATTACAATGAAATGTTCTAACACAGAAACTACTATGTATCTTTCCTTTGCATTTACGCTACCATGACCAGAACTGCTAATATTTTGGTGTGATCACTGTTTTCTTTGTGAATACCCCACCCCCCACATGTACAAAGATCACTGGCTATGTGTGAGGTGGAACTAATACAATGTAATTAAAACGGATTCACTTTAGAAGCTAGAATTCCCAAAATCTCGAACTTCACATGGTCGAGACCAAAAGATCGAGTTTTGGAAACTCGAACTTCTAAATGAAACCCAAAAAAAAAAGTCAAACATCGCTTTTGCAGGAGGGCTTCTTCCCCTGCATCCCCCATGTGGGGGGCTGTGCCCCCCACACACCCCCTACTTAAATATACCAACTCCGAGATCGCGCTACAGTGGGGAAAAGGGAAATCTCCCATATCGCGCTGTATGCGGAAGCGCAAAACAGGAGATTTCCCACTTCCTGTCAACACCGCAAAAAAGATAAAAACATTACGTACACACAGAGCGTACAAGAAGCCTTGCCTCTGTGTGCACGTAATGTTTTAAGGGAAGTAAAGTGTTATTTTTTAAAACTTTTTTTATGTATTCGATTTACTGAAATGTTGATCATATGCTCTCGAACATATGACATTTGAGATTTCAGTAATTCGATTATGTAAAGTGCTTCCAATTAAAACACATAAACAAAAACTTATGACCTTAACATATGACGAAGAGCAAATTGTTTCTTGAAAAAAGTAGAATGAAGGACATCTTTATACCTGATTATATTTTGACTTTACATACTCTCTTCCACATGTACTCCTACTCATTGACAGTCATTGAGTTAGTCTTTGTAAATGCAATTTATTTAGCTAAAAATAACTCCACACAGTCTTTACAATCTGTTTATATTCATGGCTTGGTAACTACAAATGGATGTGTCAGGACCATAGTTCTTAGTAGTCCCTAATTTTGTCCTGTCCCTCATAAAGTATTTGATTTTCCAGTAAATTGCTGAGAATTATTGTCAATTAACAATGCAAGGCTTTAGAGTTTCATGCTTCATACTAACCAGAAAGTGCATATTGAAGCAAAACTTCTTGTTCTGTTAACTTTTTAACTAATTTGAGTAATAGTTTAGAACTGTCCCTGTTTTGGACCTTTGTCACCCATTTTTTTATTTTTTATTTATTTATTTTTTGGCGTTGTCCCTGATTCTGGGCATAGGAATTGAAAGCTATGGGTGGAAGTGGGATGGGACCATTAACGTTCTGCTTCACAGTTCAGTTGTGAACATGAGTGGGCTACTCAAGCTAGTACAATAAATCACGCGCACACACAGTAAAAATGAATATCGTAATTCAGCAGCATGTTAAATTATCTCATTCAACGTTATAGCAAATTACACATTTACCATCCCAACATGTTACTACAATGAAAAAAATGACTGAATCTTCGCGGTCAGTAGACTTAAGGGTACGCAAATAATCAAAACCAGAGTATGGAGGTAAAATTGGACAATTAAACTTACAAAGGGATTTGGAGACATAAAACAAAGAGAATAATGTGGTTACTTAATTAAATTGCATCCTTACTCCGCTTTTGATACAACTTGCCAAAAAGAGTAACTCATGCATATAAGGAATTGGCGCTAACGTCAGGCTCACCGTGGACAGTTCATCGCATCCTAACAGCCCGTAATAATCTTCTAGATCTTGCCGTTCAGTGTTTAATATCGCATCCATTTTGCTCCAGTTCACGCAATCAAAGCAATATAATAACTTTGCTGTTGTCTTATGTAGCAGAAGTAAAACAGAAAACATTCAACAACGATTTTAGCAACCACGGCTGACAGCTATAGGAGTCAGAAAAGTCGGCAACGACGCCTGCTCAGCTGCTACCCTTGCAGCGGACAGTGTGTGGCGTTTTTAAAGGACTACGAAGTTCCGGACACCTCCCCCTCCTACATGCTGCGTAGCAACGGGAGGTGGCCTATTCGGCTGTCTAACCCTACTGACCAGTGGGCGGTATATGAGAGGGTAAACATGGGTGGTTATGATAGTCGGGATTGCTAAACAGTTTTTTTTTTAGTTTAACCCAATGTATTATGTTTTCTTAACAAGTCAAATTTTTGATATTTTACTTTGATGCGTAAAAGCGGAAACGTTTTAGTGACAACTATATGTCGAATCAAATACAGAATAGCAAATGACTGCTGCAGCAGTTTTAAAAACGTGAGTTTTCTTTGCATTTAGTAAGCCCAGAAAGCATTTTTAAATGTAAACAGCTTGATCGCAGTTCACTATTAGGCATATATTTACATAACATTTACAATGAAGTAAATAATGTCACGAGCTAAGATGCAGCCAGGCATACCCTTTGTACTCTGACTACATTTTCTTCTGAGCATCATATTAACATGGATTTTTTCAAGTCATATTATCTCTGCAACTCCTTCAACAAGAGATCCAATAGTGTTCATCTAAAAACAATACTTTTTAGGGGAAACAGCTGAAAAAATGTTACTTACATTCATAGCTCTCAACTTTCCATCTCCAAAATGAGGAACACTCGCCTTCATAATGTGGAACAAATAGGCAAAATGTGGAACATATACTAATGGCTTACTAACAACTTCAACTAGGAACGTCATAGGATGGTTAAAATATACTGGTTTTACTTATAAAGAAGATCCTTCGATTAATTAATATGATGCATTTCCATTTACCATGGATTTCATGTAAAAAAATTCCTAACACTGAATGTGTGACAGACTCTGTCAATGTGGAACTTTGATGAACTTCGAGAAACGTGAACTTTTTAAGACCCCAAATGAGGTATGTTCCTCGTAATGAGGTACACTTGAGAGGTATGCAGTTACATTTATTATTAAGTGCTTGGAGGCAGCATTTTTAAGAGAAGTGTTGTGTCCAATTTTAAGTGAGAAGTGTCGGGGATAGCACTAAGAGTTTGCTTGCTACACTCTGGTCAGGGAAAAAAAACGGAATCGGTAGACAGGGATGCACTTTTAACCCCATCGGTTTAGAATACATATGATTTATTTTATTCATTTATTTTTCCTTACTGGGGTAGAGCACTGATCAGAATTGGCCATTTGTAGGCTTAGCCCCGGTTACCTATACAAAGACAAAAGTAAAGTAAGATTAAGTATAACACAATTATACAAAGTAGTGACATAAAATAACATAGATGTAAACAATATACAAATACTTATGAAAACGTTTTAAACAAATGGGATCAACATTATACAATGCATAACAGGTACGTGTTACAGGTGAGGTAAATGTGGTCCAACCAAAACAGCTGACATACTATATACAGCAAGCGTGGTGGAAATTTTTAACAGTGAAGAGAGTAGACATTTTAGAATATCAATAGCTACGACAGTAGAACTAATAACATGTGAAGTGGATATTGGATATATAATAAGGAAATGAAAGAACAGTGAGTTTGTATGTTAGAGAGGTTAGGAGATTAAGTAGCCAAGTTTTTTTTTCTGGGATGAATGTAATAGTACAACCAAGGCAGTTAGGTGGCGCTGCCTGTGTTCTGACATCACATAAGCACTGATCTTGCTCAGTTAAGTATTGTCTTAAGTGAGGTTTGAACTGTCTGTTCAGTACTTGCATCTGATTTTCATAGGTGTGTACTAGGCTAATGGCCCTGGAGCCTTTACAAGCCTAGCCCATAGGATTACCCTAGCATCGTGACACCCGACCTTAGTTCCCAGTGCCTCTGTCGAGTATACCCACTGGATTGATCCCTGGGGTGACTTTTCTATTTCCCATCCACTCATCAAGCTTGAAGAGGGCCAGTGAGGTGCTCTGTTTGACATGTATAGGAAGTCTATTCCATAGCATGGGCAGTCTCTGCATTATGAACCTGTCCCTCCGGCATGTTGTGTTGACTGTGACAATGAGGTTGATGAGGTTGTAGTCTCTGGAGCATGCGGTGCGAAGGGATTGGATTTCTTTAGATGTAGCATTTCTAACAGAGCTGGGTCAGACATGGCTTTGTAAGTCAAGCAGAGATTGCCTCTAAGTACACGATATGAGACAGAGAATAGTTGAAGTTTTTTGAGTCTGCCATATAGGACAAGCGTTTAAGGCCTAGGATCCTCTTTGTGAGGTACTTTTGCGGCCTCACCAGTTGTTACAGGTGTCTAATGAGGTACATGCCAAATGGAGCACTGTACTCAATGATTGGCCTAATGAGGGAAGAGTAGAGAGAGACAATGACCGCTTTCTTCCTGGATGCAAAACCCTTAGTAATAAGATATGCCACATAGAAGGACTTTCTGACCACAGTGGCAATGTGGTGGTCAAAGGAGAGGTTGGTGTCAACCTGTGTTTCCAGATCTCTTATAACACTTTCTGTGTTCAGTGGACAACCATCGATGTGGTAATTCATGGGAACCGGGTTTTTCCCAAAGGGGATAATGACACATTTTTTGGCATTGAGCTTAAGGCCATGGTTCTGACACCGGTCGTTAGTCTCACTGAGGGCTTTCTGTAGGATGTCAGCATCACTTGGGGAGTTAATAATAGCTCCCAACTTGCAATCGTCTGTGAACTTTGTCAGCCAGAGTCCCTTTGTGTTGGACTGGACTTTAGAGAAGTAGATACGAAACAGGAGAGGACCCAGGACCAAACCCTGTGGGACTCCACTTGTGACTGGTCGGCAGTCTGACTTGGAGTCAGCTACTTTCACACTGTGGGTTCTGTCTGTGAGCCAGTTTGCAGCCCACCTAGTGACATAGGGGTTGATGCCAAGCTTAGTGAGTTTTTCTATGATTCCTGAGTGAGGAATGGTATCAAAGGCCTTGGCCAGATCAAGGTAGGCTGTATAAATCACCTTGCCTTCATCCATAGCTCTGGTGATCGACTCAAAGAAGTTGACCAGGTTGAGCAGACATAATTTACCCTTCACAAAACCAAACTGTGTGGGATCCATAGTTTGGAGAGTCTCTATGTCCTTGTTTATTAGGTCCATGATAATGTGTTCCATAGCTTTGCATATCAGACTCATCAGGCTAATGGGGCAATAGTTCCCAGGGACTGTAGTCGCTCCTCCTTTGTGGAGAGGGATGACTGTAGCAGTGTGCCATTTGGTAGGGACAAAGCCTGAGGTGAGGCTGTGACTGACACAGGTGAGGTGCCAGTTCACTCTGTAATTCATCAGATTTTGCAACCTATATAACAGTGTTATCTTTTAGCATTTTTTTACTTAGTCTTTGTTCGAGTCGTTTTGCAACCCACATATTTCTTCTGATTTGCAGAAAGAGACTTTGTAGAAATTATATAGCAGCCCAGTACAATAGGAAATGTAGTCTCATTTAAATGCTTGAAATCTAAAACTTCATTTAGTTATACTTTGGTGGTACGCTGACAGTATGAAAATCTACAAAATGAGTAATACTGAAAAGTTATATCTCTGAACTGTAATCACACATTTTTGTTGTATTTTGGACAATGTGTGTGTGTAAGGCTTTTTTATAATATGATGGAATCCAGGAGACTATTATTCATAAGTAATCTATACCATTGTTTTGTGCCTTCGTTGAAGGTTGAACGTCAAGCTGGCACCTCGGCGTTCGTCAAAATCTACTGCCAATCATTAGCGGACCGGAGTTCCGCTGTGGCGACCCCTAACCGGGAAAAGCCAAAAGACAACAACAACAACCATTGTTTTATGATTATTACCTTAGGATGAAAATAAGCATGCACATATCTAAATAACCACACAATGCACTTAATTGGAGGAAATGGTTGTAACAATCTGTTTATTATGCCAGTCAAGTCAAATCATGGATTAAACTCAGGGCTAGTTCTAAATGTCAAGTGCCATTATAGACCAAATTAATGTAAATCTAAGTGATATTCAAATGAATGTGCACAAAGAGCAAAACTCAGAAGGGAGCAAAACCAATCAGGCAATAAAACACCATATGCTGTTTCTGTAAAATGCTCAACTGACATCAGTGGCTGAAGGGATCTGCAGCCATCCACCAACATTACCCTGGCCACATTCAGCCAACACTGAGAGCTGAAGGGGGATCTGCAACCTGCATGCCAGGTTGTGTCCCCCTACCTACCAGCTACACTATGGGACGGCCTGACCAAAGAAAGTCAACCTGTCCAAGCCTGGAACCACTCCCTTGCAATTTAGCCATCCAAATCTGCCTTCCCACAATGGAAGGGTGGTTATCCAACAAGTCAACCCCCCCCCCAAGTACATCTGCCAGCCCTTCTATTCCTTTCTTCAGTTTTCTGACAAATAGCTGGGTTCCCCAGTGTGGCAAGTGAACCCCACCATCCCTGTAGAGTTCTGGTGAATTGATATCAATATTAGTGTGGTGTACCACCCACCCCCTAGCTTTGATACCTGCTGTCTAAGGAATCTCTTAATCAAACTTATAACCCTTTCCACCACTTTGATGTTTTTGTGTGCTTTAGCAGAATTTTTTGTCATTCTTATTGCAGCCTGCACCTGACCTCCATGTTTTTGTCCTTCCTCCTTCTGTCTCTTGCCTATGCTTACTCTGGTTTTGGATTATATCTGATCATATTATCTTTGTATTTGGCCACTACTTCTGTCTCATTTGTTCCAACCAGTGCCTTATTTTCCCTTTGAGAGATATAAATGAATTACTAATGACATCATTCCCCCATATACAGTGCAATTACACTTGGTTCTGGGAGGTACTGAGCATATTATGTCAGGGTTGTCAGCAGGTGCCTCCACTGCATTCTTCAGACCATTTTTTTCTTTGCTGAATCCCTGTTTTTCCCCAAGTTTTTTCAGGTTCTGTAGCAATGTGATACATGAACGAATATACTAGGATCCACACCTCTGTTGACTGTTTCTTGACACCTACAAAAGAGAGCACTGATTAGTGCCATGAAACCAGATTCTAAAAGAGTTGCTCTCAATGTAAGTGACCGCTTACACTGAGAGCAGACTGAGAGCAGGTCCTTTGGAATTTGGCCTCCAGTGCAAGCCTGTTTACAGATAGGCCTAACACCGAAGTAAATCACTTACACTGAGAGCAAGTCTTTCAGAATCAGGTCAGATTTATATTGAGAGTAACTCTTTTGGAATCTGGCCCATTGTGATCTGACATATCTTTTGTATGTTTGTGATTTCCACTGACCTAAGTGCATCATTTTGGCTTTTAGTGCCTCTTTGCATGGGCATATGATACAACCCCCTATTCTAAACAAATGTGCTGTTAGCTTACTGCTAAATATGAGTGTTGTATTTTTTTTAATTTGTTCTGATGGATCTTGTGATACTTTGAGACAAAAGTGTATTTTATATTAATAAAATTGTCATTTTGGTGCAGTGTGGTGACCTTGTGCATTTTGTTATCTAGTCCTGGTCTCTCTACATCCTCTTTCAGGACTGCCCTAAAATGGTAACTAGATAAGTTGGCCCTGTCACTGTGACAGAAAATGGAGAATCCCCACTTGGATGCATACCATGAAGCTGTCTTAATCCTCCTAACTATATCCTTGGGTTCCTTAAGGCTCTGCCATATCTCTTTTTCTAGCTGATCCATCTTACTCTTTCTCATGTGCATCCATAACCTATCAGCCTCCAAATGTAATATCTCCAGGCTACAACATCCATGGAGAGCTATCATGTCTGCTGCACTGCACTATTTCAGATATTCAGAAAACACCAAAGAATGCTATTAAGTATGCCATCTGTAATAACCATAGTCCAGTGATGGTGAACCTATGACACGCGTGTCAAAGGTGACATGCCAAGACATTTTGGGTGACACACCAGTGTTCACCAACACCTAAGTTACCAAAGAAACTGCTTTTGCATTTGTTGCTTGTGTGAAGTGCATTGAATTATTTTGTGCCAGTAGCCAGTTCAACAACACTGCTGCAGAGGTAAGGAAGTTATTATCCTCAAAGACTATTTCGGTATACTTTCTCGACAGAGTCTGCAAAGAACAGTGCTGACATTGTTTGCTCTTCATGGTTACACTTCTCAAAGAGCAAGTAGTTTGCATTTTTAGGAGTTTGCTGTTTTACATTCCTCTTAACTTTCCCTCTTAATCCCTCCTAAAACTGGTGACTTTTTAAACTTAATAACAATAATTAGATTTATAAATTAATTTTACTTCAGAAAATGTATATTAATTCACATTAATTTTTTTCTGTCAGTGTCTCAAATTAATAGTAGTAGTAGTTTAAAACTGTCCGTGTCTCTTACAGTATTTCTAGATTTGTCCGTAATTCTGTTGAGATTTATCCCTAAAGTATTGAGAGCCATGCTGTTTTATTTATTTTTATTTATTTATTTAAATTTTTTGTTTGTTTTGTTTGGGGGTGACATGCAAGCAGAGTCAAGTTAGGCATTTTCTGAATTTTTGACACGTCGAATCCAAAAGTATTGCCATCACTGCCATAGTCCATACGTCATACTGCACACTACTCTTAGAATTATTCAGTGGTGCAATAGGCTGACACTCATCCATTCTCACCCTATCCCTGAAACGTTTTTCTAACCATGAATATTTGTACCATGTTGTGCTAGTTCCAACTGGTCATTTATTTTTTTATTTATTTATTTACATTTTGTTAACCAGGTTAGTCCCATTAGATAAATGGTCTCTTTTCAGGGGAAACCCAAAGTGGAATTCATACTAACTAGAGGAAATTTCACTAGGGCACTGGAGAATTTTCCCTACTATCTTCAATAAGAGTCATGGGATTTTTTTTATATCCACCTGATCTATCACCAACTCAGGCAGATGAGGCCTCAGTTCAGCATTTCACTGAAGGATGGCAAAATCAGAAGTACAGTACCCCCATCTGTGCTGTGCTGCAGTGTCAGTATAGGAAAATGAATCCAACTAGCTGGTGTAGGAATAGAACCAAGTCTTTTTCACCAAAGGTGAGTGTGATACCTGCTGAACTACTGGACGCCACATGTGCATATACACTGCTCCTTGGCACACCTATTTCCTTCAAACTGAAAATGAAACTTAAATGCTGTGATACTGGCACTGTCCATCATACATTCCACCATTCAGTTGCCCTCAGTTCCACAAAAGGAGCAATGCAGCTCTTATACAATGCTCTTTTTCATGGGTGCAGTGCTTTCTGCATCATACCCCACATCGAGTTTTCATCAAACCCCAAAGGTGGTGCAGAATCCTGCAGGGCTTTGGATCTGCAGATGGTGCCAATTGTTTGAATCTGTACCACAGAAAATTATAGAGTGAGGCAGCAGATATTAAACACTTTTTTGATTAATACCTATACTTAAAAACCTATGTGTCACACTGTTAAGTGCTTGAAAAGGGTCTGCTTAAAGGTGTAGATGGCTAGGCATCTTATGATCCCCATAATCACTTGCCTATTATGTTCCTATACTCTGACTTACCCTTGTATAAGGAAATAAGCCATACATATTTACCCCTGGCCTGGGTTACCAAGAATACTTGTCACTGTTTAGGACTTGAGTGATTATACATATTGAGAAACTTACATGTGGACTGGCACTAACACTAACAGTCTACCTTATACAAGAACCAGATAGCTTTAGCAGTAATTCAGTACTGACCATTCAGTCTTGAGGATTATGGTCAGCAACATTCATGCAGCTTGGTATGTAAAACCAGATATATTAGCTATAACACAATTTCTTTAAAGATGATTCCTATTCAACATTACAAGCAACATTATCAGGGATGTTTCTTTTTAATCAGTTCAGTATACATTTGCAGCCCGATAAAACTCAGTTAACAACAGTTACCAGTTTTTAAAAGGTTCTTAACACTGAATATACACCCCCTCCCCTTCACAGGCATTAATATTTTTCACTCTGCCCTTATGGATGTATGTAAGTGTGCAATCTTTTCCCAACTCTGTAAGCATACACACATACACACACACACACAAACATATATATATATATATATATATATATATATATATATATAGATAGATAGATACAGAGAGAGGTCTACTGATAATGAGAAAATGATTCAAATAACGACATTCACAATGTCAAATACAAAAAGTTGACTTAGAAAAACTCAGCATAATACTATGCCTGCACCAAGCAAAATCTTTGCACATGTAAAAAGAACGTTTAAAAAGTAATATAAAAGATCATTTTTTAAGGTGAGCAAGCCTGCCTGAACCTGCCCGCAAACTCTATTTATATATACTAAGTCCAAGATCATATAATAGCAGAGAAAAGGCATATTTCTCAACACCAAGAACTGTACAGTCTCACATATCTGTCAATCAGCTGTGTAGTCAGCTAAATTTTGTCAACCAAAGGGGGATTAAATTTTATATAAATATATATATATATAAATGGTTCCCTAGCAGAAGCCTGAAACACAATAAGCCTGAAAATCAAAATCCTGAAAACTATAGACTGAAAGTTCAAAATCCTGAAAGCCCAAAATCCTGAAACTCAAAATCCTGAAAACATAAATAATGCTAATATGTCACTATAAAGACACTAATATCTACCAACTGACCCTGACCCTAACCCTAACCCTAAGGTCCGTCACTATCGCACACTCACCTGACCCGCGCCCTAACCCTAACTCACTTAAACCGCCCCTAACCCCAATATTTGTCACTATTGCATACATGCCTAACCTGCGCCCTAACCCTAACTCACTTAAACCACCCCTAACCCTAACATAAAACCAACACACTTACCTGAACCCAACGCATGACCCAACACGACAGGGCTAACAATAGCAAAGCCACAATGACGTCAGTATGTCCATTTTGTGTTTTCAGGATTTTGGGCTTTCAGGATTTTGAACTTTCAGTCTATAGTTTTCAGGATTTTGATTTTCAGGCTTATAGTGTTTCAGGCTTCTGATAGGGAACCATATATATATATATATATATATATATAAATATATATATATATATAAATATATATAAATATATATATATATATATATATAAATATATATATATATATAAATATATATATATATATATATATATATATATA
This sequence comes from Protopterus annectens, assembly GCF_019279795.1. NCBI lineage: Eukaryota > Metazoa > Chordata > Ceratodontiformes > Protopteridae > Protopterus > Protopterus annectens. The sequence continues at coordinate 624,852,602 of NC_056748.1, read as the reverse complement.
TATATATATATATATATATATATATTTTAGGATTCAGCATCATCTCCACATCCACTCTCACTGCTTATTGCCTGTGAACTTCCCAAGGATAAGACCCTCTAGTTAATTAACCCCACATTGCACTGGCTCTAATGATCAACTGCAATACACAGTGATTCCCACAAATCAAAAGCATCTGAAGTTTCAAGAAAAGCTTTCTGTGGTCCCAGCCACACAATACCCTTGTGGGCTTATCTACTCAACCATTTCTTGCACACTCAGGAAAGCCAGGTGATACCTCTCACCTTCCCCCCACAAGGAAACCAAGAAAAACAAACCATCATGGGGTACAAAGACCCAAGTAAAATATATCATTAACTCTTTTTATTTCCACAGGCTGTCTTCCAATGTTAAATTTCTAAGCAGTATGCCAGAGTGACAGCTCAAAGACGAAAGTTATTTATTTCCCTTAATGCTAGATCCCTGTTGTCTTCTTCCATCCATCTCAACTCATGGGTATATCGGATCCAATCAGATCCAACACTAGCCACTTTTTTAGGATCTCAGATCCAGGGCCCAGGTTCCTCTCTGTACCCGTAATCCCTCCCATCCTAGAGTACCTCAGATCAAGTTTGCTTGCCTATATTCTGGACATAGCTCAACTTCCAAAAGAAAATATTAAAAAAGGAGATCCAAGGAAGAAGCCCAGTTATAGTATAAACTGTAGTTAAGACAAGACTCCAGACAGATTCATTCTGGTCAATCGAGAACCATACATGTGACAGTTTGGTAAGAGGGAGGGAAGGCTGAGAAAGACGGAAGAAGACAACACAGATCTTGCATTATGGTAAGTATATAACTTTGGTATCTGATGTTGTCTTTTCCATCTACCTCAACACATGTGACAAAGTCCTCAGCTACTATGAATCCCAGGGAGCTCTCATGGAAGGATTTTCCAGAGGATGGTGAAGCCAAAGGAAGAATGGGACCTAGACTGTAGGTCCATTTTATAATGTAAAACAAATGTATGAACAGTAAACCAAGCATACACAACACAAATATCATCTGCTGGCACTCTGGCAAAGAAAGCTGAAAATGTTGTGACTGCATTAGTAGAGGAGCTGCAGGTTTGTGAGGTAGAGACAGTCCTTTCACCTTAAACACAAAAGTAATACAGTCAGATAGCCACTTGGATAGTATGAATGTAGAAGCACCATCTCTCAATTTGACCCTGGAAAAGGAAACAAATAACTGATCAGTTTTCCTAAAACATTTGGTATGATGCAAATAAAGTCTTAATTGAAGATGAACATCCAGCAAATGTAATGTACATTCTCCTTTGTTCAAAACATTTGGAAAGAGTACAGGCAAGTTAATGGTCTGATTCAGGCTAGCTGCTGAAGCTGCTTTAGGAAGAAAATTAGGATTTGTTTAAAAAGAAACTCTGTCCTTATGAAAAATCAGATAAGATCATTGCATTCATTCCTCTGCAGGCTCTGGCTCACCCTTTACCCTCCCCTTCCCTCCTCACTCAGTCTCTCAGACCTGTTATAACATGCTTAACTACCTCACTTCATCTCAACTCCGAATGCATATCCAACTGACTTACACCGAGCTTCCTCTCACTACCACATATACTACTCACTCAGTCTCCTCTCTTACTCCTCTATCTTCCCCTTCCATCCCATTAGTCCTTCTAGCTTGTTCCACCTTCATGTGGAGCATCTGCTTTATAGCTGTTTGAGTTTAGTGCAATATTTGTATATAAGATTTAGGTATATGAGTTTAGAACAGTATCCGTTTGAGCTTAGTATTATCTGTATATACATCCTGCCTTTATTCCTAACCTCTACCTAGTTATTGGTATATCTGTTCATTACTTTGTTTCATATTGTATGTATAGCTAATGTTTGCTGCAGTATGTATTATTTGCTATTGTCTGTATATTCAGTTGTTCTTCGTGTACTCTGCTGCTTATTTATTATTCTATGGAGCTTTTCTCCCTGGGCCTCCACTGAAAAAGGACCTGTGTCCAGTTGGAATTTCCTGGTAAACAAATGTAAATAAATAAATAAATAAAGGAAGTTTACATGACAAGGCTTGCAGTTCTGAAATCCTCTTAGCTGAGGTTACCACCAGCAGGAAGATAGTCTTCCATGGCAGAAATTTTAGTTCCACAGAAGCTTCCAGTTCAAAAGGAGATCTAGTCAGATCATGGAACAACACGGTCTAGTTTACCCCCACTAGAAAGTTAAAGATGGCTGCTAGCTGTACTTTACTGGTAGAAAATCACTCTCCTGGAACAACTTTTCCAAAAAAATCTAGATTGAAAGGTAAAGGAGCTGAAAAAGGATCTAGACCTTTGGAGGAGACCCAGACTACAAACCTTTTCCACTTACATTTGTAGACTTTCTGGTGGCTAGTTTCTGTGAAGAGGACAAGATATGGAGAACAAAGGAAGAAGGCCTGGCATTTCTGGCCATCGGTGGAATTGGAGAAACAAAGTGATTAGTTTCAGGCATTTGATGTCCAGATAGCCAGATGAGTGAGAGAGAGAGAGAGAAGGTCTGGAAAGGGTTCCAGAACCCAATGAGGGTGTTTCAGATGAGACCGAAGGAAGGAGAGCCAAATCTGATGAAACCAAAATAAGCTAATGAGGATCACTTTCGCTTTGCATGAGATCACTTTCTGAAGAAATTTGATATAAGGGGAAAATGTGGGAAGATATAAAGAAGACCCAGGGGCCAAGTGTGGGTCATAGCAACTCTTGATGACTGTACCTCCTGGGAAATCAAGGCAAAATAACTGCTGCATTTGCTGTTGAGAGGGTTTACAGAAAGATCATAGCAAGGCTGGCTGCAGTGGCTAAAGATCTTGGTACCCACTGACTACTTGAGGGGACCACTCATGAGGCAGAAGAATGGGCCTGCTGAATTTGTCTGCTAAAGCATTGGATCTCCTAGGGTTGTGCATTGCTACTAGAAAGTGTTTGGAAGACATTGCCTGCTGCCACATCCTCATGGCTTCTTGACATAACAGGTACAAATGACTTCCCTCTCTTTGTTGATGTGTATAGACAGAAATCACATCCCTAGGAAGGGAGTCCTAAAAGGCCAGTAATGCTAGGAGAACTGCCTTCATCTCTACTAAATTGATGTGATGTTTTGGCTCTGATGATGTCCATGTATCTTGAAACTTCTTCCCTTTGAAATGCCTCCCTCACCCCAGTAGGAATGCAGCCATGATCACTGTGGCACTAGAGGTTGGAAAGATGAAGGGATGACCCAGAACAACCAGAGGGAAACTCAGCCACCAGTGAATATGATGTCAGTATATTGTTGTTATATTGAATGAAAATTGCATGTGTTAATGAAGCTAGGACAACTGGAACAAAAGATTCCAATGCAGCACCCTCGTGTGAAATCTGTTTTGAGGGAATGAAGTTACTGAAACAGCCATCATACCTAGTGAAGGAATAACCAGTCTTGCTGGAGACTTTGAGTAGGAAAGTGCTACAGAAGCTTGCTGATGGAGGGAGAGAATTCTGAAATCTGGGAGCTTGGCAATTTGATAAGTAGTATCATGATGTCACCCTCTGAATTCTCTCATCTGGACCAGGGTCAGCTGGGATTTCTTCATGCTGACCATGACTCCCAGTTGCTGAAATAGCTGAAGCAAGGAGTCCCTGGTCTGAACAAGTAGATCCATCATAGAAGTGGTTATGAGCCATTCATATAAGTATGGAAACACTCAGAATCCTTATTACCTGAAATGTGCTGTACCCACTGCCAAGTACTTGAGGAACACCTTGGGAGATGTGGGAGACCAAAGGGAAGTGCCTTGAACTGAAAGTGACTGGCATCCAGCCAAAAGTGGAGGAACATCCTGAAGTGACATCAATAGAACTTGCTGGAGAGACAGATTTCTCTCACAGAGGTTGCCTCACCTTTTGAGCAAGATTCCTATTCATGTTACACAAAGCCTCTCATTGGCCCTATTTAAGCACAGCTTGGATGATTGAATGGGTAACTGGAAATTCACTCTGGTGGTTCCACCTGTGCCACTCTTGGACAGGGGAAATTAGGTGCTGATTTTAGTGTGTGCTTGAACCAGACACCCTTGGGAACATGAGTTGAACTTAGCTAGGCTTGTAAGGGCCCTGGGGCCATTAGCCTAGTAACTTCCTATGATCCTATGACTCCCTCGCCATCTTGATGGGTATTATTTATCGTATAAGTCCATTGAGCACATCCAGTTGTCTTTGTTCAAAAAATGTAGAGTGGATTGAACTGTGACAATATGTAATTTCATCAGTTTTACAAGCTGGTTTAGATGTCTGAGGTCCAGAATAGGCATGAGGTCCCCATTTTTCTTCAGAACCAAAATTAATCTTTAAAAGACTCAAGATCCTAACTAGTCTGGCAGGTCCTCCTGAATGACTCACTTTTCTAGAAGCTTTGAAAACTCAATGGCTAACCAGGCTTAAGGGTGTGAGAATCATTGCCCTACCCTGTGTACTTCCAGAATGTGACAGTTGGCAACCATTGAGGAGCACTGGAAGGGTTTGTCAGAAAAAGGACCTCAAACCCCTTGATTCTGCAGGCTGCCTCTGCCCAAGGGGTGATGTCCATTAAAATTATCCACACCTCTGCAGTAGTGGGTCTTTCTCTGAAAGTGTCCTGATCAAAACCCTGGGATTTGTGGAACCACAACCTCTTTCCACCATTTTGGTTCTGGGAGAAAGTCTTTTGGGGGGGGGTGGAAAATCAGATGCCCACTGCAGACTGTCTTTTGCCCTCATGTTCATTTCTGGTGAGTATTTCTTTGACTTTAGGTCCAAAGAGTATGGACCCATCAAAAGGAGTATTTAAAAAGGGCATCTTGATGATCTCTGTAAAATCAGAAAGATGCATCCAGGCATGTCGGCATACAGCAATGCCAATGTCTGCTGCTCTAGAAGTGTCATCAGACGCATTCGATAAGAGGCACTTGGACACACTGGATATTGACTGTACAGTAGTTAGCTGCAAATCCACTGTGCTATGGATATCTGCAGGCAAGATATCCAATAGGGATTTAGAGAGTTCCTTGGTCAAGTCTCTCTGGAATCTTGTCATGTAAGTTAAATAATTCAGTGCATGCGAAGCAAACATCACTGAGGTGGGAGTCTGCTTTATGAACATGTCGAAAGCCCCAGATGTCCTGTTTGGGCTGTCCTCCATTAGCTCTGACTTCATGGCTGCTCCAAGCAAGATAGCATTTACAGCAGGACCCTTGCTCTAATGAAGCTAGAGGTAACAAGGATCTTGTTGAGCTTATGTGGTATCTGCTCCATTATGTCTTGTTCCTTCTATGCCTGCTGAGAGATCAAATCAATAAGCTCATCGATGGGAGGGACCACCCAGGAACTAGATGAACCAGCCCCAAAATTCTCATGAAATACTGACTCCTCCTGGGAAGGCATATTGCTGGACAACCTCCTCATTGTCTCATTACCTCTAGGATGCCTCCAAAGGAGAAACCTTTTAATGGGTATCATGGGGAACCCTCCCCTTACTGGAATTCCATATCTTCAGCTAGGGACTGCTGAGGAGAATCCAGATGTTTCCTTTTATAAGCCTGCTTCCTATGCTTCTCTTTAGAGGAGGGCTCTGGGGATGGTTCAGAAGCAGAAAGGGAACCCAACTGGCTAATGTCCTCAAGACTTAAGAAAGCTCGCTGTCCCTATTGAACAGGATGACATGAAGAAGGAAATGAAGAAGCCCCGGGGGGGGGGGGTTGCAGTGGAGCTGCGTATGAGAGATCTCCTTCCTAGATCTAAAGGTAACCCTTTTTAAGGCCTTGAAAGCTAAAACTAAAAACAGCCCCAAGGGGGGGTCCTCTGGGATCTAAACAACCTAAAATAGGAAACTTTCAAGATCCAGTCTGACTCAGCTCTGAGGCAGACACAGAAGCTGAGCTATCCAGAGCCAAAGCGCACAGGAGAAGGGACAGTTCAAATTGCCATGGAGTAAACCCTGACACCCAGGCATGAACTCTAGCTTCACACCACCGATACCCCTCTAGATCTCATGCCATAATTGTCAAGTGGGTAAGGGGTATGGTCAGAGTCCAAGCCCACCAGGTAAATGGCTCTGACAAGGGCATCCCTGAGAAATACTCAGCTCCCAATCACCAGATATGAAGGCCAGCCAGAGAAAAAGAAACAGTGGGGGGGTCATTGGAGCTAAACCTAACACCCCAGGAATTGGTGGTGCAGGAGGCACCAACAAATGGATCTGTGTCTTCAGAAACTTTCACATCCTATCAGTGTCAGCATTGTACAGAGTCTTGGAAGACCAAAAAGACCTGAAAAAAGATACCACCTAAGGGGCCTGGAAGACCAATGAGATGATCTCTCAAGCAATGTGGATATTGGGGCCTGGGCATGGCTGACTCAAGAGAAAACCTCAGAGGAGGAGTAGTAGGGGATTAGTTATGTACAGGTTCAGTAACAAGACTAGGGCCAATCAGCTAGGAGCTTTGGCAGTCAGACCCAAAGAATCTGAAGGTTCAGAAGATCTTTTTCTAGCTCTTTTCTTTTCCTTCTCTTTTTTATCTTTCTGCTTTCCTTTTTATCAGATGACTTAGGCTTGTCACCAGACTTTTTACTTGAAGGAGAACCAGAAGGGTTGATTCTCCCAGAGTGGCAGGGAAACCCTTCAAGACCAACTGTTGTGTCTCTCTGAGACAGATCTTGCCTCAAAAGAAACTCATGAAGAGCAGTATACATCCAAGTGAGCCGCTCCCAAACAATACATATACCGAGAGTAGGAATCCCTGGGAGGGGGTGAATCTTGTGCCTGCAAGAGGTGCACTTCTTAAACCTCAAAACCTTGTCACTCATGATGAGGAGAATAAGGGAATTAACACTCAAAAGAATAAATACACAGACAATAAACAGCCCTCAGGAAGAGTGAAAGGCAAGAAACGACCAATACCACACAAAAATACAAAGACTTTTGTGATGCCCCTGCACTGGCCCAGTAATCAAGGAGCCTCAATCCTCACCACTGGCAACAGTGCAGGACAGACACAATGGGAGGATTGCAAGTACACACACAGTAAAGTACAATTTCCGTTAAGAGCACACAGAGATCACAGTCAGTCTAGGGCTGGTTTCTCCCTCTTTCTCCAGATCCCCAATAAGACTCCCCAGTGGCACAGCTATATGTTGAGATATCAGCCAAGTTGCCAGGCTAAGACCTCCTGCACCATCTCTGTCCAACCAGTGTTTCATGTCCCTGCCCAAGTAGCTGACATGCACACACACACACACACACACACACACACACACACACACACACACACACACACACACACACACACACACACACACACACACTCACACTCACACACACTTTGAGATTTGATTTATATACAGATACACACACACACATACACCTAGGGAAAGCTGGCACAGGTTTACTAGCTATGCTCCCTTCTGCCCAGCCTATAAGGTAGCACCAGCTGCCACCAGCCACCCTTACTTATCAGCTACTATAAGGCCCTTACAATGGGTGTCCACTCCTACTGTGTAATGTTACTAATATCCAAATGGTAGTTTTGACCAAGACTTGCAAGGCTATTTAGGAGTGGCCTGTACAGTGTCACCAAATACATATGCAAGTACTTCAAGAGCTTAAATATGTCTCACAAATATCAGCCACAAAGATAGGTTTAAATGTATTTAATAATAAATAATAAAATAACAAGACAATACTCAAAAAACAAATACATCTACTTCAGAGTTCAAAATCACAGGAATATTTTAAACATTGCAGGACAGTCTCAAATAAATACAGAAAACATCTAAACTAATCTTTACTATATTCCAGTCTATATCCAAAAGAGGTACTATGCCCTAAGTCTTTCTTACAAACAACATGCAGGCAGAAGTGCTGAGTGGATATTTCTAAGTCCAAGACAAGATGCAAAATGCCCAGTCTCTCTGAGAGTCCACAAATTAATATCAAACATTACTACTGGGTTAATAAACCACGAAAAGGATGGTAGTGAAATAAAGACTAAAAAGCAATCCACAGTTCACTCTGAGTTTTTTACGAAAACGCCAAGTGGTACAAGCAGCGTTAATTCTTGTGTAGCATTTATTTGTTTCGCAGCAGTTTGTTTGAATAAAATATCTTCGAGTGACTCGGGCTCTTCATTGGCTGCTCTGAGTGAACTGTGGATTACTACTTGGTTAGCCTGGATGACATCACTTTTTGTCACCTGACTTCAGTTCCCAGGCTAAACCAGAAACTAAAAGAATTTTAACATCTCTGTCTGAGAAATACATATGTCTCAGATCTTTGCTCAGAACTGTGTAGCTGCTAAGACATCATAAAGCAATCAAACACTTTACATTTTAAACCTAGTAATTACTTTTCTTTTCAGACAATAGAAAAAACTTCTAGCTCTAGACATTCTGTCTCCTTGCTGCATTAACTAACTTTTACAGCACATCGTAAAGCACTTAATTTCAACTTATTTTCTTGAAGTCTTGTAAGTTAATCTTTTATGTTCCAGCAGGGTATGCTGTGGTTACATTCTTGAAGTTCAGTACTGTACAAACCCTGTTCAACACACACTTCTGTACCAGTAGTTTAATATACATATAACATATAGTTCTCTTACATTTGTAAGACAAGCATATGAATCATGTTGATATTCAGAAATTACATATGATTATTTACAAAATTCCAGATAGCTGAGCTGGCAGTGTCACAACCTTAATGATCACTAATAGCTAGAATACTCTACAAGAAAACACTATAGCTATAACTATAGATAGAAACTGGACATATAAAGGTAAAAGATGGGGGTGATATATATATACCTGTGGCACACAGGAAACTACACCAACTAACAAGGGAACAAACTAGCCAAAGATATTAATAGTATAACAAGAACAGTATAAAAGACTTTAAGCCTCCCACAAATGTATAGAAAAGTGAGATAACTTAAATGCAATGATCAAGAGTAGTATTGAGCCCAAGCCTAACAAGTGGCAAATGAGATCTGATGTTTTGTAGAACAGGAGGGATTATATATAGAGGGGAGGAGTCTGGGCCCTGGATCTGTGCATCTAAAAAAAAGGTGTCAGTGTCAGATATGATATAGTCATAACTTGAGGCAGATGAAAAAGACAACATCAGATCTCAGACTTGTACCTAGGACTCGGCAGAGCAGAGTCAGCAAACAATGCTCAGATGTATGGGCTATAAAATCCCACTAAACTTGCTAGGTGTAACCCATATGTTCCAACCTTTTATAATACTGCAGGAAGCCATACAATGGGGCGGGGTGTAACAAAGGGCCAAAATCAGAGATAACTTTAAATACTGCTCTTATAAAGTTGAAATTGCTAGAATAAAAGGCATTGCATTAACTTACATTGTCTAAAGGTTATGTAGTTTGAAACAAAATGGCTTTAATTAGTGACTTAAATCCTGAAAGAATTGCCCCCCCCCAATTGAAAACAGGTCAAATAAACAATACTTGCCCCATACTACTCAGCCAAACCTACTCTATTCTATACCTTACAACCACAAGGGGGTGGGGGAGCAAAGACTTAAAGTCAGGGGAAGATTCCAAATGCTGCTCTAGAAGTATAGAAAGCTGCTGAAAAAAGGTGCTGCAGCACACACATTCCTGAAAGATTTGAAGTCTGAAACTCCAATGTCTGGCATAATAAAATGGCTTAAAGCCACATACCACTGCCAGAAAAATACCAATTCCCTACAGCTAGTTCTAACATGAAAGATGAAGCAGGACAAACTACAAAACACTGGACAAGTTTTGTTTGCAAATGTGTGTTCACAAACTTATGATTATAAACATCTACACTCATTCAAGTTTGACTGAAACTATGCTCTACACCTAACTGAATGTGCTTTCCCTGAACAACTTGTAATGATCAGCTGTAGGATTAGAGATGAATTTAAACTGGGATTATGTATATATACATACATACATGCATACACATACACACATGATATATATATATATATATATATATATATATATATATATATATATATATATATATATATATATATATGTGTGTGCACATATAATTATTTATTTATTTATATAGATAGATAGATAGATAGATAGATACACAAGAAGTGCCTTAATACATGTAGCTATTTAAGTTTGAAATTGATTATTTTAGCTAAGAGCTCAGTTTTGTACCAGGGAGCTACCACAGTGGGTCTTAATGGTGGGTCTACAGTAGCAGTGTTAACATACAATTCCAAGGCGAGTGACATAAAAATAATTTTTTGAAAAACAATTGAGCAACCTTAATGCGTTTTGAAAACATCAGAGAAACTGTGGACATTAGGCCCCATTATACTTTTAGGAAAGGTTGCAACATCAAGAATAAACGAACATCCAGGTTTGGGTGACAGGAATTCTTTTAAGGGGGTCACGGCAAAATGTGCTTGTTGTGGCCAGTGTGCCTACATTAATAGCAATAACCGCAGGAAGGTTTTTAATGTAATTAATAAAATAACTTCCCTTCCTAGAGCCAGTTGTAGAACTAAAGCTTTAATATATGGAGCTACCTGCTATTCCTATGGGGCTTTCTTTATAAATAAAACAGAAAGCTCCTTAAGGAAATGGGTATATGAACACAATTACACCATAAGAGTTGGTAATTTTAGGAATGTCCTAGGTAGACATAGCTTAAATTGTACAGGGTTTGTTAAATTCCTTTCTCAGTCCTTGAGAAAGTAACCACTGTCTTTTTTTCTGGTAATTGGGAATACAATCTGGAGTGTAGAGAATTGTGGTGGCAAATTAAATTGGGATTGTATGATCCACCAGGTTCATAGGTGATTACTAGGCTAATGACACAACAGCCTTTACAAGTCTAGTCAATAATACACAGGCTACAACAATATTATATCTTCATTCCCCAAATATTGGATGGAATAGTATCAGGGTAATGGTTCTCTGGGTGTTATAGCCCTGAGTCATTTTATAGACTGCCTCTAACCACAGGGGACATGGGCAGTACCCCAGGAGTGAATTTACAGTTCCCCATCCATTTATCCAAATTATTTTTGAAGAGTGTGAGGAACAGGCTTTGTTTTATGAAGATGGGAATTTTATTCCATCAACAAGGTAGCTTTTGGCATAATAATCTGTCTCTCCAGCAAGTTGTGTTAGAGTCACAAATAAGGTTCAGGTCCATGAAATGTGTAACCCTCATATAATTCTTCTTGCAAATATGTAACATTTTCATCAGGCCTGGATCAATGAATACCTTGTAGGTCAGGCATAAGTCACCTCTCAATAAACAATATGAGATGGAGTAAAGGGATAGGGCCTTTGGACAATCTGTATAAGACACGTGTCTTACACTTTGTATTTTTTTAGTGAACAACCTCTAGGCCACTCCAATTGATATAAGTGTCTAGTTAGGTACTTGCAGAAGGAAGCATTGTACTCGCATTGTATGGGCCTAATTAGAGCCAAGTACAATGGCACTATGACTTCTTTTGAACTTGATGCCATGCCTTTACTTATAAACTGAGTCACACAGAAGGATTTCCTCATTACCATAGCTACCTGGTGGCCAAAGTTTAGGTTACTATCTATCTGTGTTCCTTAGGTCCCTCACCACTGGGTCTACTTTTAGGGGTATGTTATCAATATTATTATTTGCAAGGATATCTGATTTACCGAAGGGCATGATTATGCATTTTTTAGCATTTACTCTCATACCATGGTTTTGGCACCAGTCATTTGTCATTTTTAGGTCTGTCTGTAGGATGTCAACATAATTTGGGGATTCACTGATTGCTCCCAACTTACAGTTGTCAGCAAACGTGGGGAGCCAGAGCCCCCCAACACTGGCCTTCACTTCAGAGAAGTATATGCCAAACAGGAGGGGCCCCAACACTAATCTAATGGTTGACTTCTTTGAGTCAGTCACCAGAGTTGTGGATGAAGACAAGGTGGTTCACACAGCCTACCTTGATCTGGCCAAGGCCTTTGATATCATTCCCCACTCAGGAATCATAGAAAAACTCAGTAAGCTAGGTATCAATCCCTATATCACTAGGTGGGTTGCAAACTGGCTCACAAATAGAACCCACTGTGTGAAAGTAGCTGACTCCACATCAGACTGCTGACCAGTCATGAGTGGAGTCCCACAGAGTTCAGTCCTGGCTCCTCTCCTGTTTGGTATATACTTCTCTGAAGTCCAGGCCAACACAGAGAATCTGGCTGACAAAGTCTGTAGACGATTGCAAGCTGGAAGCTATTATTAACTCTGCAAGTGATGTTGACATCCTACAGAAAGGCCTCACTGAGACCAACGTTATCCCCTTTGGGAAAAACTCGGTTCCCATGAATTATCATATCGATGGTAGCCCACTGAACACAGAAGGCATTTTAAGAAATCTGGGAACACAGGTTGACAGCAACCACTCTTTTGACCACCACATTGCCACTGTGGCCAGAAAGTCCTTCTATGTAGCACATCTCATTACTAAGGGTTTAGCATCCAGGAAGAAAGGTGTCATTGTCACCCTCTACTCTTCCCTCATTAGGCCAATCATCGAGTACAATGCCCCATTTGGCATGTACCTCACTAGACACCTACAACAACTGGAGAGGCCACAAAAGTACCTCACAAAGAGGATTCTAGGCCTTAAACACTTGTCCTATATGGACAGACTCAAAAAACCTCAGCTATTCTCTGTCTCATATCGCCTAATTAGAGGCGATCTCTGCATGACTTACAAAGCCATGTCTGACCCAGCTCTTTTAGAAATGCTACATCTAAAGAAATCCCAATCCCTCCACACCACAGACTCCAGAGACCTCAATCTCATTACCACAATCAACAGAACATGCTGGAGGGACAAGTTCCTAACCCAAAGACTGCCCATGCTATGGAATAGACTTCCCATACATGTCAAACAGAGCACCTCACTGGCACTCTTCAAGAGAAATCTTGATCAGTGAATGAGAAATAGAAAATTCACCCCAGGGATCACACCAGTGGCTCTACTTGACAGAGGCACTGGGAACTAAGGTCGGGTGGCACGATGCCAGGGTAATCCTACGGGATAGGCTTGTAAAGGCTCCAGGGCCATTAGCCTAGTACACACCTATGAACCTATGAACAGGTACTGCCTCTTCTATGCAGCTATGAATGTGGCTGTACAGTTTTTATGTAGAGCTCAAAGCAGGCTTCAGTGTCATCCAGGTTCAGAGAGGCTTTGAAGTTTACTAAGCTGTCACTTAGTTTGAGGTAATTGGCCTTAACAAGTTCTTAACAGGTTTGGAGTTTGTTGGGGGTTCTAGGTAAATTTTAATAGTAAAGGAGATCATTTTGTGGTCAGATATTACCAAGAAGGAGTTAATGCATGGGAGAGAGCTGCATCCCCTATGTTCATGAGTACTGTGTCTAGGATATTTATACCTCAAGTTGGGGAGCTAACTAGTTGCTCCAGGGTGTTTGTGTTGACAAAGTTCAAAAACCTCTGAGCAAGTGAATTATGGCTCATATAAGTCTTCCAGTTTATGAAGTGGTAGTTAAAGTCAGCCATAAGTATGGTGTTAAGCTGAATGTTAAGTGATTCCAGTAGGTTTCGGTAGAAGGTGTGGTTTTCCAGACTCATGTTAGGGGATCTGTAGCTAATAAGGATATGATAGGGGGTCACACCTATGGGTAGCTGGGCATGGAGCAGCTCAAGTGAGTCACATTGTTGGATCAGTTTAGTAGTATACTTGTCCTTTATAAACACTGAGACATCTCCTCCCTTTGTTTTATCCTGAGCTGAGGGGGATCGAAATGTATGAAAGGCATTGTAGACTTTGATAGATGGGGTACTTTCCATGGTTTTGAACCATGTTTCTATGACTGTGCATATGTCTGCTTTCTCCAGGGTGAGGAGTGCTTCCAGGGACTGCAGTTTTTTTTTTTTTTATTTAAACTCCTAACATTGTGCAGCAATACCTTTTTTTTGTAGTCATGAATGATTTTTGATATGTTGGAGGGTTTAACAATTTGGCACTGTTTAAAAAAGGCACTATGGGGATAGGTAAAGTTTCAACTAGTATCCAGAAGCCAAGTGGTGACAAGTGCAAACCATCTCTGGCAAAGCATGTTGGTTTGTTAATCATGTCTCCCTAGGACAAATATTGGACCCCCTTGCTGTGACACTGGAAACTAAGCCAATTGTTGAAGTCAATCATTTTTTGCTGGTACTGTGGCATCATCATTGTTGAAGGTAGGATATTACTCAAGGCTAAATTCATATCCACCTGGGACACACATTGAGAGAACTCCATCATGTCTCTCTTCATGTAGTACAATAAATTATGTCTTAGGTCATTTATGCCCATATGGGCTATGACCATATCATACTGGTACTTGTGGTTTACAAATCTCAATGCATGCATGATTTGGCGGATCCTGGCTCTAAACAGACAGCTCACTGTGCTCTTCTCCTTGTTTAGCCCGATAAGGGAGACATCGATATGTCTTACAAAGGAATCCGTAATAACCAGAATGTTTGGCTGTGAGGTGTCTTGCCTTATGGGCTTAGAAGCTGGGCTACTATGATTTTTAGAGTTATGTACTGTGTGAGGTGCTGTCTTTTTTGAGTGTGTGTGGGGCCACTGAGGGATGCTTTTAGGAGGTCTTGGAAGTTTGGGCAGATTACATGTATGTACCTCTGCATATGTGGGTCTATGTGTTTTTCCTTAGTGTAGTGAGTGTTTTGGGTCTTAATGACAAGGTCAGTATTTGCCTGTTGAAGAAAAGTTGGACATTCTTTCATTTTTGATGATGATACACCTATATGATATGGTTGTACCATTAGTTTTATCATGGGTTTTAACATAAGTATTTACTATTGTTTTTTACTTATTATTTGTGTGAATTATCTTATGTCAGTAGCATTGTTTATTTTTATTGTTCTTGTATCTTTTAGTACGGTCATGTGGCCAGTCCTGTCCAATCATGTAGATATTAAATGCTTGTTTGTGCAGTTTTTTTTCTGATTCTGAACAAATCAAACTTGTTTTAGACAAAAGAGCTAAATCTTGTACAACTTTCTATTAATACAATTTGTTTTGTGATTCCTAACTTTGACATCCTGCTCTTACATGTGTGTTTTTTACTTATTTTATATATGAACATTGAAAAGTCAATTTGTCAACCTGTAAAATGACTGGTACAGCTGATAAAAAATCAGCTGATTACATGCACTGACTTACTTTTTTCAATGTGAGAATGCACTACAGTGGAGATCATCGACTTTACCCTTTCCCCACTAAACTTCGATCTCTGAATTGATATATATAATTAGCATGGAGTGTGGGAGAAGTAGGAGTAGTTTGTTTTTCACACATATGTAACTGTTGAATAAGCCTAGGGAAACTAAGAAGACATTTGTACTACACTGAACAGTTTTAAACCGATCTGTTGAAGGCATTGTATGATTCGCTTACAAAGACATTTCCTCTGCAAACAGAAAGTGCACATTTAACAACATTTGGTTTGCTCATGTTGTCATGGATCTTGCAAAATATCGCAGAGAAACATGTGGACCCACAGATGAGATGATGAACTTAGCCAGCCTACACAGACATACTATACTTTTGCCCTTAAAGCTTCCAACCCTAAATCATCAATGTGTGAAAAATAAAAGAACTGGATATCTGTAGTCACTAACAAATCACCATTATGAAAGTCCAAAGACTAGCTCAACATTAAAATGTGACTACTGTCTTTCATGAAATGTCACATTATTATTATTACGTGTCAACAGAGACTATGATTCTGATGATCTAACAGTGTAAAGCTGGAAGCGGACTTGACTGTGACTTTGCCTTTGCATCCCTTCTGAGCTCCTATATTTAACTTCCAAGCATATATTTTTTAATTAAACGTTCTGCTAATGGCTACTTCTAGCTGGTACTACATCACAAATGCACTAAGCACATAGCTTGTATTCTGCCAAAATACCATTCACAGTACAACCTTGCAAGTGTAATTTTCATTCTTTCACAATACTTGATAAATCAGAGGCAACTAAAAAAAGATGCTATCTGTTTCATCTGAAAGAAAGCTAACTTCTCCAAGTGAAACTTTGTTGCTTTCCTATTGCTGTTATTTATCTTCTGTGGCTTTTTGAAAAAAAAACAGTATTTACAAGGCACGTTCACAAGCTGCTAAGAGTCATACTGTTGGAAAACTGCAAATCCATAGTTCTCAATTATTTTCATCAAGCACAAAATTACTCTGTCCTCCACTATGCAGCTGATGGTGTCAAAAAATTGAAATGTAGTTTTTATTTTAAAGAAATACATGTTTACCCAGTAAACATCAACCATTTATTCAAAATTATATATAAATGTTTTTCTTTTCTGCAGTATTTGTAACAATACATTGGATTAGACCATTCTTTTCATAATTCTACATAATAACCAATACAACAAGCTGCTCAAAGCAAATACTTTCCAGTAAGTGAAGTGGAATGAGATCTACTGTTTAAATTCAGTATTTTATTGTTTTTATTTCCATATATAAAATGCTTGAATCCTCATCAACCAAGACAGTTGTTAAAAACATGTGATACGAATTAGCAGAGTTGCTTTAGTGTTGTAATAGGAGGTGCAGCCATTGAAATTGCAAATAAATAATTTCTCATGCTACAAAACTTTAATGATGTTTTTCTTGGTGTACAGCAAATATATTTTTATTTATTTATTTATTTATTTTCATTTGTTAACTGGGTTAGTCCAACTGAGCCAATGACCCATTTTCACTGGAGACCCGAGGAGAAAAGCTGAAATTACAAATTACAGTCATAGACAAAGTAATTACAATCTTACAAAAAAGGAAATTTACATATCAGAAGAGTTAAAATACAGCAATAATGTAATTTCACACTAAAAATGTTTTGTTCAAAAAAATGAAATGAAAATAGTGTACAGTATATACATGATGATGAAGAAACTAGGGGAAAACATATGAGTTATGTAGACATAGAGGGGGCTGGAGGAGGAAGCTAGAGGAAAACAAAGTAGCAAAGTAGTTTTTTACTCACAGAGGGAGCTGGATGAGATTTCCAAGGAAGAGGGGTAATATGAGAGAGAAAGCGATAAGATGGTGAGTACAAGGAAGACGTTGTAAGAATCCAGGTAGGAGCTAGACGGGGGCAGGGCCAGGTGTTCTGTAGGTATTGCTTGAGTGATAGTTTGAATTGTGATTTATGGGAGATACTTCTGATAATTTCCAGAAGGGAGTCCCAGGACTGAGCAATTAAGTATTTATATAATGACTTGTCAATGTTTTTAGAAGGTTTGTATATGTCCAGGAGGTGTTTATCTGATGAGTGAAGTTGACGTTGGGGGTTATATAGTGATACGATCTTGAAGATAGAGGGACAGGATATAGGGTTGTAAAGGATTGAGTGTATTATAAGCAGTTGTGGAAGGAGAAGTTGATATGGGAATTCAGGCCATTGTAAGGATTTAAGGGCAGAGCAGCGATGGGATTTATAGGGGAGGTTAATAGCATATCTAGCTATTTTATTGTAGGTTTATTATAGTTTGCAGAGAAGAGAAGACTGAAGGTTTGTAAGTACAGGTGCGGCATATAGTAGACTGGTTAAGAGGAGAGATAAGACTAAGATGGATTTTGAGGAGTTAGAAATAAATTTGTGATTATGGTATAGGAGGGCAAGTTTATAGTGATTTTTTAATGCATAAATTGGCATGTATTTCGAATTTTAGTTTGTCGTTGATGGTAATACCAAATAATTTGGTATGAGGATCGGGTTTGATGATGTTGTTGAGGGAAGTAATGGAGAAGGAGGATTTATATTGTGAAAGGGTTTTAGGAAGGAACAAGAGTTTAGTTTTTTGGGGGTTTAGTATTAGTTGATTATTAGTGAGCCAGGTCTCAGTGGAGGTAAAATTATCTTGGGTATGTGAAAGGAGTTTGGGGATGGTGTTGGCTGTGGTTATCCAAGTGGAGTTATCAGCATATTGTAGTAGGGTGAAGTGGTTAGTAGCAGAATGCAAGTTATTGGTAAAAATGTTGAACAAGAGGGGACCCAGGATAGAACCTCTGGGAACTCCGATGTTGATGGGCAGAAAAGGAGAGAAAGCAGTTTGCCAGAGTATAAACTGAAGTCTGTTTGATAAATAACTAGAGAACCAGGATATGGAGAGGTGAAGGTTTGAAAGCTTAGTTAACAGTTTAGAGTGGGAGACTGTATTGAAGGCTTTAGCAAGATCTAGAAATAGACAGGAGAGAAGAAGGTTGTTATCATGGGCTTCTGCCACTGTTTGAGTGAAAGAGAGAAGTGCAGTAGAGGTGCTGTGATGTGGCCTAAAACCATGCTGAGAGTGAGTTAGGAGATTATTTTCAAGCAAGTATTTGAGTAGCTGTGAATGAATGCATTTCTCAAGTATCTTGGACAGTGAGGAATGTATAGCTATGGGATGATAGTTGGAGGGGTCAGTGGAGTTACCTCCCTTGTGGAGTGGGATTGTGTAAAAGGATTTCCATATGCTGGGGACGACAGCCTCGGTATTTGAGCAATTTATGAGGATAGAAATAGGGTAGGCAATAGAGCTGGCAGCAATTTTAAGAAAGTGAGGGGTAGATTGTCAACAGATGAAGAGCAGGGTTTGAGTTTGTTCAATAGGGATTTGATAAAGGAAGTGGGAACAGGATGAAAGGAGAAAGTATTAGAAAAAGATGGACTGTGAGGTAGTGGCACAGAAGAGGGGTGGGACAGTGTTGTGTTAGTTTTTGAATTGTGTCTAAGAAATACTGATTTAATAGAGTAGCAGTTTCTGTGGGAGTATTGTGAGGGAAAGAGTTGGGGGTAGGAGGGGTACTGGGGTGGAGAGTGTGTTTGATAGTGGACCAAATGTATTTGGGTTTGTGTGTGAGCTTCAGTGTTTGGAAGCAAGGAATGATTTTTTTATTTTTGATCATTTTTTTACATGTGTTTCTAAGTTCTTTGTAAGACTGGAGCAGGGTTGGAGTTTTATTTTTTGTCCAGTTTTTCCAAGCAATATCCCTCTGCTGCATGGTAGAGTGTGTTTGCTTACTGAGCCAGGGAGCACAGTTGGATTTTACCCGCACATTTCTGGAGGGCGCCATGCTGTTCAGGATATCTAGGAATATCTTGTTGAATGCAATGACAGCATCATTAAGAGGGAGGTTAGAAAGGAAGGTCCAGTTAATTTTGGCCAGAATGAAGCTGAATTTATCAGGGTCAAACTGGGCCAGGTTGCGTTGTTCTCTATAGAGGTGCTGCTTGGGTGTCTGTTGAGAGTATCTATGGATATAAGTAGGGGAATGGTCACTCAGGTAGTTGGGAAGTATGCCAGGATTGTGATAAGCAGAAGGATCAGAAATAAGGATCCAGTCAAGGATAGAGCCAGAAGTGGAGTTAGTATTAGTTCTGGTAGGCGAAGATATTAGTTGTTGGAAGCCATACAGATTGATGGCATGGGTAGAGAAAGTGGAAGAGAGAGAAGACCAATCAATATTAATGTCACAGAGTATAATGGTTTCATAAGGAATGTTTAGGGTGAGCCATGATAGAAAGTGTTCTAGAATAGGGATGTTGTTGCCTGGGGGGATATAGATGGATACAATGGCAAATTTTTTATGGGGGTTGAGGTGGCAGTTAACAATTAGTATTTCTGCAGGGCAAAGGTAGGTAAGGGGGTAGAGAGTAGAGAGATATTAAGCTGGATGGAGTAGAGGATGGCAACACCTTCACCCCTTTTGTTTATTCTGTCTGCCCAATATATATTGTAGCCTGGGGGTAAGATGTTGGAGTTAGTAATGTGAGGCTTTAACCAGGTTTCTGAGAGGGTTTGGATATGGGGGAGTTATGATGGATCCAAGAATGAAGTTCTGTAGTTTTGTTTACTATGCTTTGGATGTTCAGAGAGAAAAATGTTAAATATTTAGGGGGTGAGTATGATTTGTACCAAATCATGACAAGCATGACAAGTACATCTGCAAATGTAGTGGTGCAATATTCACTGACTCAGTTAAGTTGAAAATTTTAAAAAGTTGGCTAAAGTTAACTAAAGAGTTGGGGTGTCATTCTCTTTGGTAACCAAAAGTATATTGTATTCAGACACTTTTACATTTTGTAATATCACTGATCTCCATGTAGCATGCTATCAAATGCCTTTTTAATGCCAGTGGTCAGACTCAGATCTTTATCAGCTTACATCTGTTTACCAGTGTGGTGCTTTCTAGTGCACTTACAATTTTAAATTATCAATGAAAAAAAATAACTTTTATTTGCACAAGACAGCAAAACAATGATGATACAAACCAAGCATAAGATTTGTGGTAATGTGTTCATATTTTTTGCCTGACACCAATGAATGAGTTTAAACAACTTAAGGTTATCATATTGGTTCATAGGCAAGTACTAGACAAAAAACCCTAGTCAAAATTTCCCTTCTAGCCCCAAGAAGGGCAAGACAAAAAAGACAGGAGAGAATTTGAGGCTAGCCATCCAATTATTAACCCCAGGTCGATAGACCAACAAGACACAACACAGCAGTAAAAACATTTCAAAGTGGGGGGCTTTGCCACCCCCCCAGTGTGGGTGGCTGTGCTCCCCACACCCCCCCTAACTAAATATACCAACTCCGAGATCGCACTACAGTGGAGTAAAAGCCAATGTCATGACTCAGGCCAAGCAATTTTTTTTCCCTATGAAAGAAATTGTTGAACTGAGCTTTTGCTCTATATTTGTTGTCGAAACAGCATTTGCTGTAATGCCGTTTTGACAGTATAATATAGACCCAGTGGAGGTTTGTTCCAAAGGTGAGAGATACAGTGCTGTGTGAATCTATCACACCAACATATATTATATATCTGCTAATGAAGGTTCAGTTCCTTTAGCCAAATCTTTAATGAACCATTAGTTCTACGAAGGAATAGAAGATCAAATAAGGTTGGTTTTTTCAAGGCACAAAAGGCTAGAAACAGATCTCCACAGAGGAGTCTGTCAGAGACTGAGTACAGAGAAAGGGCTGCCAGTCTCTCTTGATAAGTAAGATATTTGAGGCCACTGGTCTTTTTAGTTATGAATCTCTGAGGTCTTTCAAGTTATGTTATATGTTTAGATGAAGACATGCCAAAAGATGGGTTATATTCAATAATGGATATGCATAAAAGAAAATTAAGACTTGTTTAGATCTAGTAGAGATGCCTTTGGAAATTAGATTGGCCAGATAAAGACTTTCTGAACTGTAGATCAATATGCATGTATACCTTTAAGAAGCTTTCCATGGGCTTGCACATGAGTATAAATACTGAGCACATGCAAACCTGACTGCCATTTTGTAGTAAACTGTTGAGATGTAAGTGTGCATGTCTGTGTAGTCTGTCAGTTAATCAGTTCATTTATATTTTGTACTGCTGCTATCCATCCTGATGTATTTCTACATAATAAAGCATATAAATCAACTACCCTACCTGTTTGTCTTCATTGATAAAACAAGACAACCGACATGTCAGAATGGGATACAGAATCAGGACCAAGAGGCATTCACTTAATGCTGGAGGAATATAGAGGAATATATCATCCCTACTGCACGTATAACTTGCAAAAATAGGTCAGAAACAAATTTCATGTTTCAAAACTTACTTAAATGATTTCTTATTCAGAAAATATAAAACAAAGCACCCATAATGCTCAAAACAAATGTCCGAAACTGCAACATATTGAGGAAAATATTTGAAATAGTTATGAAAATGTTTGAAATAAAGTCCAAATTGCATAAAATGTATAAAATAAGAAAAACTATCATATTCTTTCACTATGAGCTACTTTTTCACATTAATTAAAGCTATTCAAGACATCAGAAGTATATGAAGTGTTCACAAGTTTGTGCAGTATTATAGTACAGTCATTTTGCAAAATACAGCTGTTTCAAAGCAAATTTCACAAAGTACAGTATTTTGAAGAGCTTATTGTGCATTTGAATGTTATTACAAGTACTGGCTGTGTGTGCATGTTCTTATGTAATTACAAGGGCCATATTTTCAGTGTGTTTGGGCATACTTTGTTGGCATGGCAGACTGATTTCAAAAACCAGGTCCTCTTGTATTTGATAATAATATTGCAGAGAATTGAAGAGTGTTTGAGCAAGAGTACAATATTTTCATACAGGCTGCGTTTTCTGATAAAGATGACCATACAAAGACATTTATTCTGCTTAATTTAGCTGGTTCAGACATCATAGAAAGAGATCATTCATCTGTGTATGCACCTGCTGCATTTGCAGGAGAGGGGGAAAACCACCATATAGTGGCACTGGCTGAGTCAAGGGAAGACCCCGAGTGCTTAAAACATAAATTTAGAGAAATGTGTAACCCCCAAATGAATGCTACAATGGAAAGACACTTATTTTACACAAGGGATCAAAAGTCTGGTGAAACTTTTGCAGCATATATAACTGATTTGAGAAACAAGGCTAAATGTGCACATTTGGTGATTTAAGGGATGAGTTGATAAAAGACAGACTTGTGTGTAGTATTAAAGATGATGCTGTGAGAAAGATTTTGCTTTGTGACAGTGATTTAACTGAATAAGGCCATTGAGATTTGTTAGATATATGAGCTTACAGAAAAGCACACAAATATGCTTACAAATGAGAAATGCATGCTTCCAGTAACTTCTGAGGCCAGTGTTGATAGTATGCAGCACTTGGTTAAAAAAACAGGCCCAAACACATGGCAACAACTGTGAGCTGTGCAACACTCACTGGGAAACCCTGTACATTTCTAGCAAATTCCAGAGTATGCACAGTCTCAGTGAAGCATAAGGGTGAGTCAGCAAACAAGCATAAGAGTGAGGGCACATGTTCACCTAGTCTCGTAGTTAACTGTTGTAATTGTGGTGGTAATCATGAGTCTAAAAGAGAAAAGTGCTTAGCTTTTGGTCAGCAATGCCACAGATATAAAAAGTGGAATCATTTCCAAAGATTTTGTAAATCAAAAGAGGCACATACTTTTATCAAAATAGCACATTCAAATAAACAAGTTGATCAATTAGAAAGCTGTGACCCTACTTTTTATGTTGATGGTGTGTCTGTGCTTAATGAAACAGTCAATATAGTACATTTATGGACAAAGAATGAAGTATTTTGTACTGTTCGGATAAATGGAAGACCCATAGACCTCAAAGCTGATACAGGTTCAAAGTGCAATGTTATGTCAGCAGAAACATTTGCTAGAGTATGTGCCGGTGAAAAGCTTGATCTGGCAAAGTGTGTGAAGCTTGTTGCTTATTGTGGTGAAGAAATTCAGACTGAAGGTTCAGTTGTACTTTCATGTTACTCTGCTGGGAACAGCTATGACTTGCAATTTTATATAGCCAAAAGGCGCATACAGTCATTATTAGGCCTCAGAGACAGTTTGAAACTGGGACTGTTTTCATTTAATAAGAAAGTCCATCATGTTAGCTTGAATAACCACTATTCTAATTTTGCCCAGTCTATTTTCTCTTCCTATACTGATCTTTCCGAAGACAAACTAGGCAAACTCCCAGCTGTGTACTCCATGAAGTTAAACCCAGAGGTCAGTCCAGTTGTCAGGCCAGACCATAAAGTTCCAGTAGCTATGTGGAACAGAGTCAAAGCTGAGCTAGATAAAATGGTGCAGCAAGGTGTAATTTTCCAGTTGATAAACTAACTGAACAGGTATCTTCCATAGTCGTAGCTCATAAGAAAAGCTCAGATGTTATCAGAATATCTATTGCTCCACGAGACTTAAACAAAGCAGTAAAAAGACCTCATCATCCAATGCGTACAAAGAAGTTGCTGCTCTTATGCCAAATGCCACTGTTTTTTCCTGTCTTAAATGCAAAGAGTTAATTTTGTCAAATTTTTCTTGACAAAAAATCCTCATTGCTAACTGCTTTCAGTACTCATTTTGGCAGATACAGATTTTTGAGAATGCCATTTGGGATAGATTCTGCCAGTGAAGTCTTGCAGCGTGAAATGGAACAAATGTTTTCTGGTTATCCTTGTGCTATTATAGTAAATGATATTCTAATAGGAGGTAATGGTGAAGCTGAGCATGACAAAAACCTTAAGAAAGTTCTGGAAAGAGCACGTGAAGTGAATCTTAAGCTGAATCCTCAGAAGTGCAAATTCAGGCTATAAGACGTTACTTATGTTGGTCACTTATTTACCAGTTCAGGCCTACGACCACTTCCTTCTAAGCAAACAGCAATTCTTGAGATGCCAGCTCCAGACAATGTTCAAACCCTGCAACGTTTTCTTGACATGATTAACAACCTAGGCAGGTTCATTCCACACTTGAGCCAACTTTCAGCACCACTTAGGGAGCTGACATGCAAAAATGTATCTTGGTCATGAATAGATAAACACCAGAGGGCATTTGATGTCCTGGAACAGAGAATTGCCAGTCCACCAACTCTCAAATACGATCATATTCACAAACCAGTTACTCTTTCTTGTGATGCTTCAGAGTTTGGTCTTGGTGCAGTCATTCTTCAAGAGGGTAGACCAGTAGCCTATGTGTCCAGAACTGTAATCCAAACAGAGATGCATTATGCTCAGATAGAGAAAGAACTCTTTGCAATTGTGTTTGCATGTTCGAAGTTTCATGATTATATTTATGGTAGACCTATTCAAATTGAAACAGATCACCAACATCTAGTCACTATTTGAGAAAACCTATGCATACAGCTTCTGCCAGATTGCAATGCATGATGCTCAAATTGCAAAAGTATAATTTCAGTCTTGTCTACACAAAAGTCAAACTTCTTTATCTTGCTGACATATTAACCAGATTGCCCAACAATACCACTGAATAGTATAAAAATGAGAAACTTGATTTTGAAATCATGGAAGTGAGACATTTTTCTTCCACACTTCTTGATGAGCTTAGAAGTCATACAGGCTCAGATCCAGTTATTCAGAAGCTCAACCACTTCATCATTTGAAGATGGCCGTCAAAGCAATCTTGCTTACCAGTTGACCTGCAACCATATTTTCCTTACAGAGATGAGATTTTGTTTGACAATGGTATCATTATGAAAGGTCCAAAAGTGATTTTTCCAAAATCCTTACAGCAAGAGTATATTACTATTTTACATTGTGGCCTCCCAGGAGCAGATTCTACCAAAAGAAGGGCAAGAGAACTAGTATTTTGGCCTTCTCTGTCACAGGATATTGAGAGGGTACTTTTGTCTTGTTCTGTATGTAATAGTACTAAGCTGCATCAACAGAAAGAACCACTTCAGCTAAACCAGATTCTTGGACTACAATGGTCGAGTCTGCACAAAGTTATTTCTGACAATAGTACACAGTTTACAAGCCAACAGTTCAAAATATTTGCTGAAGAGTGGGACTTTATTCATGTTACAAGTAGCCCTGAGTATATACGGTCAAATGGTTTAGCAGAATGTGCAGTTCAAAGTGCGATACAATTACTAGAGAAGTCAAAGTGAGACAATAGTGATGTATTCTTGAATCTCAGAAATATTCCTTGCGATAAACATTTTGGTTCATCTGCACAGACACTTCTCTCGAGACAAACCAGAACCACATTACCAATCAGCAGTAATCTATTGATTCCAAGTGTCAAAAACAGCAGATCAGTGAAAGCCAATCTGTTAAAGAAGTGCTTATCCCAGAAGTCCTATTATGATAAGACCAGCAAACCGCTCAATCCATTACAAGAAGGAGAGATAGTGAGGATGCAGATGTTCAAAGGTTTGGATCGGACTGAAGCTGTAAAAAGTGCATGTCCAGAGCCAAGATCATACATTGTGGAAACACAAGGAGTTGAATTTAGGCAGAATTGGAAACATTTGTCCCGGTGTCCGAGCCTGTATTGCAGTATCATACCTGCGGGAAAGACTCTAAATCTCAGAGTGAGTTATCCAGCATTCTAGTAAATATCCCTGTTCCTGAGAAGAATCCCGAAACTCCAGAATCTGTTTGTTCATCAATGACTGTCTCTGTTGCTAAACCCAGTTCTGATTGACATATCACTAGATCAGGTCACTTTTCTAGACTGTGTTCCAGAAACACGGCAACTTGAAAATAAGGACATAAGCATTGTGTCTATTTCTTATTGTCTGTACAATTGCATGTCTTTTTCCAAATGTCACTTTATTGCGGACAATTCATTAAAGAGGGAGGATGTATATTAATATGTATGTATACCTTTAAGAAGCTTTCCATGGACTTGCACATGTATATAAATACTGAACAGGTGTGAGCCTGGCTGCCATTTTGTAGTAAGCTGCTGAGATGTAAGCATGCATGACTGTATACTCTGTCAGTTAATCAGTTTGTTTATATTTTGTACTGCTGCTATCCATCCTGATGTGTTTCTACATAATAAAGCATATAAACAAACTACCCCGCCTGTTCATCTTCACTTGTAAAATACGACAAGCGATATTAACTACTTGTGGCGATATTATGTTCAAATGATAGTACCTAGATCCCTTACAACAGTGTCTGATTTGAGGGGTCCATCTCCTATATGGTAAGTGAAACTACTTTGTTTAACAAAAATGAGCTGTGCTACATTTTTAAAATTAATTTGAGATCACTGTCGTTGCACCAAGTGAGTCAGTTGAAAACTGAATAGCAACACCTAGTTTACGGTCATCTGCAAACCTAGGTAATCATATACTTATTCCAAGTTGTACTAGGGGCAGGAACAGGGTGGGCTTTCACTTGTGTGCTTGACATCATTATGAAACGTGGGAGGTAAAAATGCAATGGGAAGATAGCATCAATTGGCATTTGTATTGCTTTAACCTGCATGTTGTTGTATACTAGTATTTCAGAAGTTGATATGGAATTTTTCAGAATGAAAGTATGTAACCAACACACTTTAAATGAAATTCTGAAACTTCAGAGTATGAAAGTGAAATTCAAAAGTTATTTTCTATAGAAAGCCAAAGTCTCTACTACCCCATACAATGATATAGTCAGAGCATCTTGGAAAAGGGAGTGTTCTACCTGCTGTGTTTTCAGAAAAGTGACCACTGTGAAAACTTCCTACTATCATATTTATCATTGTCTGAAATTGCCCTGCTTTTGTATTTAGCAGTTTCTGGAGGTATGACAAAGGCAAGTTTAGATTATGTGCATGATAAGGTTTCCATATCATATCCTTTAGAATAATGTAACAAAATTAAGCCCATGCATTTGTATGTAGTCCACAGTTATAATTAAATGCATTTTAAATTTCTTCTCTTAATTTTACATTTAATCCCAGCATATTAAAATGCTGGCCTGAACATTTCTGTTTTGTAGAATAGGACAACATAAGGAACTAGGGTTAAACAGATGTGTGCAAAAATATATTTTTGTGTTTTGTGATTTTGGGAGTGTCATTTTAAGTAGTGATCTCCCAACATTTTAGATAATTTGGGGTTGAATAATCACGAGTCAGTTAAATGAAACACACTTATTCACAGTATACTCCATATAAAAAAAATAGGAGGAGATGTTTTATAACCACCAGAAACTCTAAAGTTACATAGGTGTGTACTAGGCTAATGGCCCTGAAGCCTTTACAAGACTTGCCCATAGAAGTACCCTGGCATCATGCCGCCCGACATTAGTTCCCAGTGCTTCTATCATTTAGAGCCACTGGAGTGATCCCTGGGGTGAACTTTCTATTACGCATCTGCTGATCAAGAGTTTTCTTGAAGAGGGACAGCAAGGTGCTCTGCTTGACATGTTGTTTGTCTTTTCGGCTTTTCCCGGTTAGGGGTCACCACAGCGGAACTCCAGTCCACTAATGATTTGCAGTAGATTTTTATGGTGCCGAGTTGCCGGCCCGATACCCAATCTTCAGCGAAGGCACGCGCATTCACGCATGTCATTTGGAGGCCACTCGACCGCGGGGAGGACATGCAGACTCCACACAGAAGGCACTCCAGCCGAGAATCGAACAGGAGAACCTCTTGCTGTGAGGGAACAACGTTACCACTGTACCACCACGGCTTGCTCTGCTTGACATGCATGGGAAGTCTAACAATGCTACAGCTGTACCACAGCGGCTTGCTCTGCTTGACATGTATGGAAAGTCTATTCCAGAGTATGTTATATGTTAATCAATTAGTTGAAATGTATTTGTGCGCTTTTAAAACCAAAATACCTTATAACCAGCCTAGACTTTTATTTAAGCACAGAAACTGGGTAAAGGTAAATGGC
This sequence comes from Protopterus annectens, assembly GCF_019279795.1. Taxonomy (NCBI): domain Eukaryota; kingdom Metazoa; phylum Chordata; order Ceratodontiformes; family Protopteridae; genus Protopterus; species Protopterus annectens. The sequence goes on along the minus strand of NC_056748.1, from coordinate 624,824,339 downwards.
AACAAGCTGTAGGTAGTTCATTCATTTGTAAGATGTTCATCAGGTGGTCAGAATCAACATTTTTAATCTAGGGTCACTTACGTACTGCTGTATGAAAACCAACGTCAAACAACTGTCACAATAACTCTTTAGTTGTTTTCCTTTGATGTAAAATAGGTAGTTATGCATCTGTCTGTGTAGATAAATGTGGTCTTAGAAAGCTAACTTCCTGATCAAGTGACAGGAAATACAGTCATTGCTGTACTTTTAGTATTTGTAGATATTCTTGGATGTTGGCTTCTGTTTCATCTAGAAAATCCACTTCACAAAGTAACAGAACTCTACTGCTTTGATCACTTTTCACTCTATTATATGCATTTACCCAAAAATAATGTCATACTACACAGTGTCATATAATGTTTTCCAGAGGACCCCTTATTTCTGTTTGTAACTTTCTCCTGCTTCCTAAAACAACGTAAGCTGCAGATTCACACTCATTTTTTCCTTCCCTTTACTATAATTCAACCTGCCTACAGTCTCCTAGGTACTACCAGGCAACTTCTCTACTTCTTCTAACTCTCCACTGTCATGATCTAAAATAAAATGTAAAATACTGCAATGGGGGGGTGAGAATCAGTCACAGCTCTGTTTTCTTTTCATTTGTGACATCTAGTGGTGATCCGTGGTAGTTGCCATTATACATGAGCTACTCCTTAAATTCATACTTTTTTTCCAAATGTTTTTAGCACAGCCATATTTACATTATCACTTCTTTTAGGTTCAAAGTAAGTTGTCATTAGTTCTGATGCAAACTTCCTATGACGATGTAATACTTTCTTCCTTAGTATATTTCTCTGATTTCTACTTCCCCACAGAACACTCAAGTCTTAACTTTCGGTATTCATTCTCATGTTTCCTGCCCATGAATAGCCATTTCTAACCATATTCTTTAGCATTTTCACTGAATCCCTTCAGCGGTGAGATGTAAGGCAGAGCAGTAAAAAGCTCTCAGTACAATCCAGGTTCAGATGAAGGACAAAAAAATGATTGATGAGACTTACAAATGTCTGCAACTGTTAGGAGGAAGGGTGAGTGTACTAGATGGATGTGATGTCCTGCTTCTCAGTGGCAACCACAAATCAATGGCAAAGATGCATTAGCAAAACAATGGAGTGGTTCTGGTACTGGAGGCTGTCTCATCACTCAGCAAGAGTCATACACACCCCAACACCTTGTGCCACATCCACCCTGACGACACTTTTGCGCATGTTGAGAAGGAGCTAGGACATCATACACACAAAGCACTTCAGTGTGATGGCTCCATTCCTGGTGTGTGGTGATCCATACCACCAAATGAGCCTACAGATTTCCTTCAGATGAGGACCCTCTTACTGAAAGGTCCTACCAGGGTATTTCCAACGCTCAGGGAATCATGGAAAATAGAAATATATGGGAATTGGCTATCAGAAGCCTGAAGTCAGTGACAGACAATGGTAAATACTGTGAAAAAAAGTATTTTTATCTCCTGCCACCAAACAACCATATTCTTAAATCTTTTCTAAGGATTGGCATTCTAATCCATACCTGCTAGTAACTATGTCTTTTAACATACTCCCCAAAGCAAAACTGTTATGTTTACTTGGTACAAAAACTCCACCTGCACCCACTCCCCTCTCCAATCTTATTTCATAGGTTCATAGGTATATATTAGGCTCATGACCACTGGGGCCTTTATAAGCCTAACCATGCAACCCAAATGTATACCATAGGCTATTTTGCCTTAGAGGTTGTTTTAAGGGCTGTATGTTATTTAGAGCATGATTTAACTGCCTCCTCTATCCATCAGAGACATAGGTGTCAGGCCAGGGTTGAATTTATGATTTCCCATCCACTGGTCGAGGTTACACTTGAACAGGGTTAGGGAAAGGCTCTCCTTCATGGGAATCCTTTTCTAGAGAATGGGATACATACCTGTCCTTCCAACATGCCCTATTTAAATCACAATCAGAGTTTAAATTCTTGACTCTAGCATTTCTGATGATGCTCATTTTATGGAAATGCAAAAGGTCCTTCAGGGTAGGATCCAAGGATTAGTACGGAGCTTGCGGTCAATCCACAAAAACAAACAGCAAAGAAAAATATAATGGAAGTAAACCACCACAACTGAAGATTCCAAGAATAAAAGTACTTTTTTATTAACAAGAGGTAAGCACTTTCATGCAATTAGCACTTCTTCAGACCTAACCATTAAAACTGAACACCATCCTTATATACACCATAAGGGCAATTAAGATAAATTAATTCACATAGCAACCAGTAATTAACAATTACGTTAATGCCTCAACTTACATAATTTCAAAAATGGCTTAAGGGGAACACTTTCATTCAAGCCAAAATGCTTATCTGCATGCAAAGTAATTATCCATTTTGTTTCAGCAGCTTCAGTTCTATCTCTCAAAGGTCCAGCCCTTAAACTCTTATGTACTAAATGCAACACTTGAAAAACAAAAGAGTGACCAGGATTCTCTTTAATATGTTTAAAGAGTGCATTGGAATCAACATTCCTCCTAATTTCTCCCAAATATTCTAAAATTCTGTCTTTCAAACTATGAATTGTTTTCCCAACATGAAACATAAACAGTCTTTAAAAGGTAGCCATGTATACCAAATCTTGACTCTTGCAGTCAGCATAAAATTCCATTTCAAATCTTATTTTAGTTGATGGGTGGATAAAATAATTAACTTCTGAGATGAAGCTGCAAGCCTTGCAGCTGCGACAAGGGAATGTACCCATTCTAGCAGAAAGTACTGACTTGTTCAAATTTTTATTTTTGGCATAACATAACCTTTGTTTCAATGAAGATTTGTTCCTGAAGACAAAACTAGGCTTTCACCCACTAAATTCTTAACACGCTCATCTACTATTAACAGGGACCAATTTTTCTTAACTGTATTGCATAACATTTCTATGTAAGTAGTGCAAGAGAGGTTGACACTCGTAAAATTCTGTGTGGATCTAGTCTCATTATTTGAGCATCTAAAAGCAGAAAAGTAGGGACAACCCAATTTTCCCCTAACACACTTGACATACTCAGCTGTTTCTCTAAATTCCTGGGGTTTGTATCCCCTATCTACTAGTTCAGTACTTAAAGTCTGAAAAACATCTTCCACATCTCATTTTCTTATTATTTATTTATAATAATAAGTAATATAATTAATATTTTTTCTTATAATTTTATAAATTTTGGATAATAGGACTTTTCCATTTATTGTTTCTTGGACAAGGATAGTTAAAAGTTCAATAAAATTAGGAACAGTCTTTCTCATTGATGGTTGCATAACTTCAATTCTACATTCTACAAATTGTATACAGTTTTGTATATGTAGCCATAGGTCTTCATATAAATTAAACTCTTCATTATATATTAAGTGGAATACACACTTTCTTTATTTAATAATTGGGACCAGTATATCAGATTATTTTCTTTAAAAGTAGTCATTGTGGATAGATTTAAAGAAAAAAAATATTATTTTGAGTGTAGCCTATAGGAAAGTTAAGAAATACATGGATTTCTATAAATGAAGGTTCTCAAAGCATTCATTGTTATAGTAATAATATCAGATGTAACTGTTAAATTTAGATTATTTAGGGTTGGATATTGATAGGAATATCTCAAGAAGCTTGATTGAGTCAAGAATTTTCCTAGAATGTCTTTCCATTTAGCAGTATAAAAACTATTTAACCATAGAATTATTGTTTTGCTAATAGATGATAAGAGTATAATTAATTCTAATACAGGTAGCCCGATAACTCCAAAGGACCAATTTCTAATATGATTACTTAACGCTGTCCTAGGCTTATTAGGATACAAGAAGAAGTCTTAAAATTAAATAATTAAACTTTTTTTTATAAAGGTTTTAGAAGGAGGTAAAGATAATGATTGCACTATATATAACATTTTTGGGAGAATAATAATTTTAATTATAGAAAGTCTCTCATCCATAGTAAAAAATACCCATTCCAGTTGTTTATGAGGTTTTCTATAGATGACAAGCTAGTATCATAGTTGATATCTATTATTTTGTTAATATTTCAGCAATAACTATTCCTAAGTAGTTTAACCATTTTTCTTGAACTATGTATTTGTTTTATTTTCATTGAATGTAAGTCCAGATTTTTTTGGGAAGATGGCAAAGTGATTTTAAATGCTTCAGCATGTAAATAACTGCATATAAACAGCAGTACCAAACCAAAATAAACTTAGGACAAACTTCAAAAACAAGCCCTCTTGGTGGACTCCCAGTATAAATATGTTGTACGGTGAAAGAAAATCTGGTCCAAAAATAGGAAGGGCTATGCCCAAAAGACAAAAACTCCCTCATCAGTCTTAACAAACAGCTCAGGGGATTAATCATATCCACCAAAGCCAACTTTGAGACAAAAATAGCCTTGCAGGCTAAGGATAACCATAAGGCATTTTTCCATTATGTTCACAACATTAAAGGGAGCACTCAACAGTGTGCTGAACTAATACTAAATGATACTTCTTATATGGAACAAGGGAATATAGAAAATTTGCTAGATGATAAATTTATCTTTAATTTCACCCCTAATTTCTCCCCCAGGAAATACCCTCTACCATTTTTCCACCAACTATCATTAAAGAACAGGTCTTCACTTCACTCTCCAGAACTATAAAACTGCATCAGTGGATCCTGACAATATCCATGGATGTCTCCGAAATAGCTTGAAATGTGATCTGTCAAGCCCACTAGAATATCTTTTCAACCACAGCCCCAGACAGGCTTTATCCCTATGTAATGGAGGTCTGCAACTGTCATCCCTCTACACAAAGGCAGACCATCGACAGACCCAGGGAACTACAGACCCATAAATTTAACTAGTCTTATATGCAAGGTCATGGAAAGAATTATTGTGAACCTGAAAAATAAAGACATAGGAAATCTTCAAACACTGGACCCATCCCAGTTCAGTTTTGTCAAGGGCAGGTCATGTCTACTAAATTTGGTGAACTTCTTCTAGAAAGCCACTAGAGCCATGGACAAGGACAAAATGGTGCATACAAAATCAACAAGTTAAAAACACTTAAAAGAGTGTAAAACACACCAAACATAAAAAATAATAACATAAAAAAGAAGCAAACGCCAACTGTAACAGCAGACTCTAAATTTAATAATCAAGTACACAACTTTACACAGCGCTTTCACCCAATAATTTTCCTGGGATTCTTCAGAGTAAAACCATGACCTAATTTTGTCCATTTAAATAAAACCAAGTCATGTGATCACGTATTCATTTCCTTTAAATTTAAAAACACATACTAAAAAATATATTAAAAAATACATGCATAATCAACCTTAAGCTAAAACAGAGAGCTATATTCATAACAAATTAAGCTTCAAATTAAAAATAAATAATAAAATATATGTGTATATGCATGTATATGAAATACTAATGATACATTAAGGTTACAATTCATGTTACCATGCTATGAAACCCACTGTATTGTAGAAAGAAGCAAAACCTTATTGCAATCAAAACACTACAGTTTAGAAGACCTTAATTTAAGAACACTAATCAAAGAACACTTTTCATTAATACCTGGCATGCTGGTGCCATTCAGTCTTAACTGTCCAGGAAGTTCTTCTTTAATTTAAAAATGGTACATACTGCCTATCTGGACCTGGCAAAGGCATTTGATACAATACTTCACTCAGGTATTATAGGCAAACTCACAAAGTTAGGCATAAATCCCTATGTCACTCAATAGATAGCCAACTATCTCACAGATAAGACACATGAAGTTAGCAGGGGGTGGATCTACCTCCACCAAGATGCCTGTTACTAGTGATGTCCCACATATCTCAGTACTAGGACCTCTCCTCTTTGGATCTGCTACACATTCGCAAAACAAACAGCACTAGGGTTACCCAATCTAAGAATCTAAACCTCGCCTGTGACAAAAACAAAACATGTTGGAGGGATAGGTATGTGTCTCAGAAATTATCCCTTCTCTGGAACACACCCCCTATTCATGTGAAACAGAACTCTTCCCTAAGCCTATTCAAATGCAATATGGACAAATGGATGGGAAATCGCAAATTCACTGATGGCTTGTCACCTGTGGCCCTTATGGGCAGGAGCAGTTTGTAGATGCAATAGGGCACAAGCATATACCAAAGCTGTTCTAGCCCATGGGCATTCATAATTGAAAAAGCTGGGTGATGAATGGCTAGGCTTAAAAAGGCTCTAGGGCCATTAGTCTAATAAACTCCTATGGTTAAGTCTCCTCCAGGCTGAATGAGCATTTTAATTTTAAAAGTGCTTTAAAGTGAACAGAGGTTCAGCATTAAGCTTTTCTGCACAGCTTTTTAACTTCAATGTTAATTTTTGCTATGTAGGTTTTTACATAAGATATCACCTTTCTGCTTTCTGATTTGTTTTTGGCATAATCATGTGATTAGGATTATGAGGCTAGCCTGCTGCTTTTGGCAAAATGGTTTTAGTCCAATTAAGTTATTTCAATGAAAGCACTTAATTTGCTTTGTTATTTTGATAATGAAGTCTTGCAAGTTGTAGCATGCAGTGGATTTGTAATTTTTTTTTTTGCGGTCATTGGAGGATTACAGCTTATTGTTTTTTTTTTTTCTTTTTTTATATACCAAGGAATTCCATCTAGATTAATGGTCATATCTGGTTTCAATGTCTCCCTCTCTTAGTTAGTAAATGTCAAAGAAAATACACCATCTCTGAGAGTACACTCACAGTGATAGTACACTTTAAGGGAACATTATTTTGACTTCTTTTGATCTGTAAGCAGTGAATCCAGACAAATTTCTCCAGATATTAACTTTCTATGTGAATCAGTACAGATCTTACACCAATGTTTGTACTGATAACTGCGGATTAGCATGAGCTTGCCATAAAATCTTTGTAAGTAGGCACCATCTTCAGTTCTATAATGATAAATGTTTAGGCTAAAGTTAACTAATTTCATATCATATGGTATCTATAAACAAGTTTACAATGAATCACATTAATCAAATAATCATCAGATGTGTCTAGCCATTACAAAATTTCTTATAACCTTTCTGGAATAATATATGGCCACTGTGCTAACTGAAAGCAGTACAACAATATAACCTTTGAAATGTGCCATTTCTGAAATTGCCGTTGTTTATTTCCACTTGAACATACACCTGCACACCATGACACTGACCAAAGACAACTGGACTGTTTTCAGCACAGGTTCATTTTCTGTAGGCGACACAGCCCTTCTTCCAAATATTACTAATTTAACTCTGAATCACCACAATGGAGAGAGGGACTTCCCTTTTTGCATCTGTACATTTAAAAATAACATCTTCAGCCTTACTAGGATCATTTTTAAATCATCCTATTCAGGACTGCCTATGGAAATGGCTGATTGCATCAGGTATGTAGGAGTCAGTATTGGCAAGTCCTTACAGTATAACAAGTTTATAGCGGAAGCTTTTAAAAGGACAAATCAGACACTTGGCTACCTTTAGTGAATACTTTTTCTTGATTTGCTTAAAAAACTAATAAATAACTTGTTCCTCCCAAAGCTTTTTCACAATTCCAGTCTGTACTAGTCCATGTAATTTAGCTATAATAAACTGGAACAAATTTACCAAACAGAAGCGAAGCTTGGTGCCTCACTAAAACCTGATAATTACTGCTGCATACCACTAAAGCCTGTGTGAAATGAATATAATTTACTAGTAAACTGAGTATATTTCACTCTAATCTTGCCTTTAAATTAATGCACACATTACTGTCCAGTGCTCACTATTACTTGGCACATTCATGCCAAAGAGCTTTGCTCACCCAAAGCTATCATAGCATTACAATCGTATATCAGTAATAGCTTTTGAGCAGTCCTGTTCAGTGTGTCTGTTTACATACACTGGAACCCATTATTTGAATCCTTAAAACTATTTGTCAAGAGATCCAAGATCAAAGGATTTGAAAAAAAGTGGGCTACAGATAAGAGACATTACAGCTTTAATTCTGTATCAACATAAGCAAATCACTTATTCTAGCCCTTTTATTAAGCCATATTACTTGTTTTATCTGTATTTTGTTAAGCATTGTTGCTTGCACTTTATTTGCTCATTTTAAATTAAATTCAACTGTATTATTGTTGTAGGCTACACACTCAAGTGCACTAGCCATTTTTTTTTTGCTTTAAATCGTGTTTTTGCAGTTCTAACTGTTGTAGTATTGAAAAAAATTCTATCTCCTTGCTCATTTCACACCTTTCTATAGCTAGAATAGTCTGGATTTCAGATTTAATGATTTCAGGACTGTATTGTGGTTTCTGTGTTGGCCAGACCTTACTGAGATAGAGGGAAGCTTCTCTGCTTATCAGTGGGAGTGGTAAGCTCTGAGCAGCCTATCTGTAGCTTGAGGAGTGGTTTCAGCTCAGAAATTGTAGTTTTATTGGCCATTTTGGGCTATTTCTATCCCTTTCATCTTTCTGTTTAAAAAAAATTGTTTGCGCAGGTTTGAGCGATGCACAGTGCCGCTAAGCTAAGGTAAACCATTACCGGTGCCTTAAAGTCTGGTCTTCAAATTTTCCCTTAGACCTTGTTAACTTTTATCTCTGAGCACTTAAATTAGACCTTTAAATCTAGCACTTGCTAAGAACATTTTGTAGAATTTATTGCAAGCTCACCCACTGTTACTAGCACTAAACTTTCCATAAAGGAAACATAAAGCTTCAGTACTTAATCTAAGCATAAATAACTCAGTACTTAAAAAGCCAGTCACTTTTCCAGGCATGTCCAAAGGTCAGTTTCTGATGCTTCCTCCCATTAACCTGGTAAACCTGGGCATCCTGAGGCAATGTAGCAATTGCCTCATGTACACAGACAACCCTCTCCTCCAACCTACAAACACATCTACTTGTGAGAGATGCAAGTACATAGCCAAACTTGAGGCTTCACTCTCTCAATCCAAGACTGCGTCAGCCAGTCAGGAGGAGAAGGTCAACACACACATCACATCACAAAGAACACATAGCCCCCCCTGTTCGCAAACCAACACTATCACATAGTAACACAAAACACACAACCACTTTCATGGAGACTCTCTTAAAAAAATCTTCCCAAACAACAGAGACCTCCGAGGCACAAATGCAAGCAACCATCTCATCCAAGCATAACCCATAAGACACACATCCCACACAGTGTGCCACTCAAGCTAAGCCCCTAAGGCAGAACAAAGTACTAAACACATTAGTCATAGGTGATTCAATTGTAAGGCAGACTGATGTCCCACTCACTAGGCTAAATAAGGAGAAAGTCACGGTCAGCTGCCTGTTGGGTGGCAGGATTTGCCACATAACGCATGCACTTCGGTCTCTCCACAGCAAGTACAAATATGACTCTGTCATTGTAAATGTTGGTGTGAATGACCTAAGACGTACTTCCCTGGACTACATGAAAAAAGACATGGAGGAGTTATCTGATCTTGTAGCCCAAGCAGGTATGACCCTAGCCTTGAGTAGCATCCTACCATTGCCAAGAATGACACCACAGTGCAAGCAGAAAATGATTAACTTCAACAACTGGCTAAGCTTCTGGTGTCATTCAAAGGGGATCCAGTATCTGTCTGCTTGGGATGACATGATAGACAGACCTCGATGCTTTGCCAGAGACGGCCTGCACCTGTCACCCACTGGGATTCCAGATTCTGGCCAAGGCCCTTGCCACCCCTATAGTGCCTTTTTTAGGCAATGCCCTGAAGACAAATTTACCAACATAACTTCTGCTAGCAAACGCATCCTAAATGTTATGCTACTCAATGCTAGAAGTCTAAACCTGAAAATGCACTCGCTTGAGTTGCTCCTCAAGCTGGAGAACATCGACATCTGTGCAGTAACAGAGACCTGGTTCAAGGCTCCCAAGAGCACTCCCATGCTACCAGGGTACAATGCATATCACTCCTTTTAGCCCCCAAATCTGAACCAAAGCCCTAAGGGATGTGATGACTGAACCCCCAAGGGTGGAGGTCTACCCATCTTCATAAAAGATACACACACCTCCAGACTTGTTGCCCAACATAACGCATCAGAAATACTTCAGGTACAGTTAACACTGAACAAAACTGCAGTCCATGTTGTAGCCTACTACAGACCCCCCACAATGTCCCAGGACTCCCACTCTGCATTCCTGGACACTCTGGAAAACATCAAGGTCTAGCCTAATACCCTTATACTGGGAGACTTTAACTACCCCACCTTTAGGTGGAACAACTACTCCTGCTCCAACTCTTTTGCCCAACGTTTCCTGGAATTCATCAACTCCAATGCCTTGGACCAACTCATCCTCACCCCCACTAGGGAAGATAACATTCTTGACGTAGTCATTACAAACATGGGGGACTGCTGCTCTACTCCTGTGATAAACCCCTACCTAGTTAGTGCCAACCACAAGTTAATCACCATTGATATCCAACTCCCGCCCCACCCCAAAAAGGAAACCACAGTGAAAAACTTCTCCAAAGCTAATTTTGAGCTTCTAAGCACAGAAGTGGCAAGCTTCACGTCATCCATAGAAATAGGGAATGGGGAGTATAGCTGCTAAATCATACACTAAGGCACTGTATGAGTACTTACACAATTGCATAGATAGGGCCATACCAAACAGAACCAAGACTCTCTCCTCTAAAAAAAGGAAGCCAGTCTGGTGGACCCCTGCCATTAACAAACCCTACAACAGAAGGAAAGAACTGTTGCAGAAAAGGGTAAAATCCGATGACTGAAAAAATTCCCTCGGAAATCTTAGTAAAAAACTGAGCTCCCTCATCAAATCCACCAAAGCTAGTTATGAAAACAAAATTGCTACGGATACTAAGGACAACCACAAGGCTTTCTTTAGTTATGTCAAGAATCTACATAATAATACGCAGATTTGCTCAGAGCTACAGCACAATGGCAACACTTATACTGAACCAACTGATATTGCCAATATCTTGGCAGACAGGTTTACTGCAAACTTTACTCCCCATCTCACCCCCTAAATGGCCCATCCACATACCCGAGGAATACCAAATCCCTATTATCACGACTGCACAAGTAAAATCCGCACTGACCAAAGCTAAGAATACAGCTTCCATGGGACCAGATAATATACCAGGTTGTGTCCTACACAATTTACAAAAAGAACTGGCACCACACCTGAGTGCCCTGTTCAACTGCAGTCTCAGTTCAGGCTTTGTTCCCACTAAATGGTGCACTGCTACAGTCATCCCACTCCACAAAGGGGGTGTGACTACTGACCCTGGGAACTACCACCCCATCAGCTTGACAAGCCTGATCTGTAAGGCTATGGAACATATTATTATGAATTTTATAAATAAGGATATAGGGAACCTTCAAACCCTGGACCCCACGCAGTTTGTTTTTGTGAAAGGCAGATCATGTCTGCTCAATCTGATGGACTTCTTCAAAGCTGTCACCAGAGTGGTGGATGAAGGCAAGGCTCTCCACACAGCCCACCTTGATCTAGCCAAAGTCTTTGACACCATCCCACACTCTGGAATCATTGATAGCCTCACTAATCTGGGCATTAAACCTTACATCACTAGATGGGTTGCCAACTGGCTCACTGACAGAACCCACAATGTGAAAGTAGCTGACTTCAAATCTGACTACCAGGCAATTACAAGTGGAGTCCCATAAGGATCATTTCTGGGTCCTCTCCTATTTGGTATCTACTTCTCTGAAGTTCAAGCCAACACCAAGGGACTCTGGTTAACCAAATTCGTGGATGACTGCAAACTGGGAGCTATTATTGATTCTCAAGCTTATGTGGATATCCTACAAAAAGGCCTCACAGAGACCATCGATTGGTGCCAAAACCATGATCTTAGGTTCAAGGCCAAAAAATGCATAGTCATTCCCTTTGGGAAAAACACAGTGCCCACAAACTACCATATCAGAGGGAACCCACTTAACTCTGAAGGTGTTATAAAGGATCTAGGGACACAAGTAAATAGCAACCTCGCCTTCGACAACCACATCTCCACTGTACGTGGCACATCTCATCACAAAAGGTTTCTTATCCAGGAAGAAAGAAGTCATTATCTCTCACTACTCATCCCTCATCAGACCCATTATAGAGTACAATGCTTCATTTGGCATGTACCTCGCTAGACACCTCCAACAACTGGAGAGGCCACAGAAGTTCCTCGCTAAGAGGATCTTAGGGCTCAAACATGTGCCTTATGCAGACAGACTTAAAAAACGTAAACTTTACTCAATCTCATATCACCTACTTAGTGGCAATCTCTGCTTGACATACAGAGCCATGTTTGACCCAGTTTTGCTAGACATGCTTCATCTGAAAAATTCCCAATCCCTCCGTGCTACTCACTCCAAAGACCTCAACCATATCACCACATTAAACAGAACCTGCTGGAGGGATAGTTTCCTAACCCAGAGACTTCCAATACTCTGGGATAAACTCCCCATTCACATCAAGCAGAGCACCTCACTGGCCCTCTTCAAGAGAAATCTTGATGAGTGGATGGGAAATAGGAAATTCACCCCGGGCATCACTTCAATTGCATTGCTAGATAGAGGCACAGGGAACTAATGTCTGGTAAGCCAGATGACCTGGGGACACTATTGGGCTAGGCTTGCAATGGCTCCAGGGCTATTAACCTAGTACTTACCTATGAACAATTATATATCGTGTTTTGTATTTTATTTTATACTGTGAAAGAATACATTAGGTACAATATATTTAAAGAAAAAGCATGAATTAACAAAAATAAATGTTACTCTTTAATCTCTTCATCCTCCTTGCTTCTCCTCCTGACTTCTGCAGTTTCTTTCCTCTCTTTTGTTACCTCTTACAGATATTTTTCTTTCCTAAATTGCCCTACCCTAAAAAATAAAGTAATTCTAATCTGCTACTTTGGTACTTCTGTATTAATATTCATTACTTATAGCACCTTTTAACACATTGTAGCTCCTTACGCAATATAGCCTATAGATTTTTTCAAATTTATAATAACAAAAAATAATATCCACATACTTTTAATACTGTATGATAGAAACCTATTACTAGATTTATGTTTTAAGCTCTATCGTTGTTTTGTATTATCACTTACCATGTTGCATTTTTAATATGCACAACCTATAATCTGATCAGTCAGCAAAGAAGTTAAGTTAAACTGAATTTACTGATGGATTATTTAGTTTTTGTTACAGAATAGTCCAGTTCTAGATCAATATCTTGGTAAAGAGCACATATGTCAGTATAATATCCACTATGAATCTTTAGTCAGTGTTATGAAAAGAAAAAAAAGCATTCCCAGGGAGAAGTTTCTGTTTGCCCACTGAAGGAGTTCTTGCTTTGTTGTTATTAATAGTATTAAATAGCATATATCTACTCACCATAACAGGTGAATAGATATATCTACTCACTATAACAGGTGATAGTGAGGGTGTTCTCTCTTGTGGGTCTACACATGGGATATCATCACCTGCAGTAGCCCTGGTGATATATAGAGAGACTGAAGCCCGGATTATGGCCTGGAGTTCCTGAGTTTGTTCACCAGCTCAAGTGCTTGATGCAGCAGTCAAGGAAAGATGGGTGTGCCCATTCTGGTACTGGACAGAGAGGAGCAGCCAAGATACATACTGCCACAATCCCTTGAAGGAGGTGTGGTATTCGGCAGGCATTTATGGGGGTGGGCTTTCAGAAGCCATCATCTGGTGGTAGATCTTGCTACCAACGCATAGCAGCATGCACTCATAGTGGGAGTGTACACGTGCAGTGGAGAGAGCATTGTGGGTTTCCACTGTGAGGTGAGTGGCATATGCACCCTCAGGGCAGGTGAGGTTAGGCAATCCAAAATGTCCTCATAGCTGGGATGCCAGCAAAACACAAGCAGCCCTCATAGTTGCCTAAATGTCTGCCCCTCTGAATGGCTGTCATTTCCTTTGATCTGTACAATCCACACCATGGTGAAATGAAAGGGCATGACCACCACTAAGAGAGAGGATTGGTGGTCAGCAGGCATTGGAGAAAAAAGAACATAGTTAAAAATTTAGACTGGTTAGTTTTTTTTTAAGTTATCATGCTCAAGTGTGTATTCTCTACCAGTGCATTTCATGCCCTGACACCATGTGCCAAACTAGGATAGCACGCATAGCCTCTGCACCTGCCTGCTCACCCACAAACACTGAATAATGGCATTCTGTGCCATTGTTCAGTGCATTACACACCATTTCTTTATACAAGCACCAGTACAATTGTATTGACTCTGCCGTACCTGATAGAACCAAAGCAAGATCTTCAAGGAAAAACAAACCTTCCTGGCGGACAACTGCCATTAATAGGCTATACAATAGTGGAAAGAAAGTGCTGTCTAAGAGTAGGAAGGAGCAGTCTCAAAACTGGAAACACTCCCTCCTCAACTTAAACAAGAAAATAAGACTCCTAGTGAAGTCCTCCAAACCTAACTACGAATCCAAATTAGTTTCCCTAACTAAGGATAGCCACAAAGCATTCTTTAGTTACATCCATAACCTCAAAGGTAAAGCCCAGATCTGTACTGAACTCATAGTTAATGGTACTATATATACAGAAACTGTAGATATAGCAATCCTCCTAGCTGACAGGTTGGAGTGAAAAATTCACTCTCCTGTCCCCACCACATATACCCAAAGCATCCCTAACACCTGTCCCCCACCTAGTATCTCTGAGAAGGAGATCTTAAATGCCCTCTCCAAGGCCAAAAACACAGCCTCTGTGGGACCAGACAACATCCCGGGCTGTGTTCTACATGGGTTAAAACAGGAATTAGCATTGCCATTGGGCACACTTTTCAGTCACAGCCTAAGCACTGGCTTCATCCCAGCAGAATAGAAAACAGCTGCCATCATCCCTTTGCAGAAAGGGGTGAATCCACTCACCCCAGGAACTATAGCCTGACCAGCCTTATCAGCAAGACCATGGAACGAATCATCATGGACATTATTAATAAAAATATAGGAAATCCTCAAATACTTGACCCCACCCAGTTTGGCTTTGTCAAAGGGAGATCATGCCTGTTAAGCTTGGTGGACTTCTTTGAGACAATCACCAAAGCCCTAGATGAGGGAAATCTGTGCATACGGCATACCTAGACTTAGCCAAGGCATTTGACACAATCCTCTTCTCAGGCATCATTGATAAACTCACCCAGCTGGGTATCAACCCATATATTGTCAGGTGGGTTGCAAACTAGCTCACTGATAGAATTCATACGATTAAAATAAGTAACTCCACTTCCTCCAGCAGACCTGTAACCAATTATGTTCCAAAGGAATCAGTTCCGGGACCCCTACTGTTTGGAATCTACTTCTGCGAAGCACAGACTAAAACTAAAGGACTGTGGCTGACAAAGTTTGCTGATGACTGCAAAATGGGAGCTATCATTGAAACCCCTAGCAAGGTCAACATCTTTCAAGAAGGTCTTACACAGACTAATGACTGGTGCCAAAGTCATGGTCTTAAATTTAATGCAAAAAAATGCATTATCATCCACTTCGGCAAGGTTTAGCAATACCCTAAACACACAGACAGTGATGAGACTGGGCACATAGGTCAATAGCAACTTTAACTTTGATCAGCGTGTTTCCACAGTGGTAATAAGGGCATTTTATATTGCTCATCTCATAAGTAAGGGCACTGCCTCCAGAAAAAGGTTATAACCCTCCTGTACTCTTGCATCTTCAAGCCAATAATAGAGTACAACTCTTCATTTGGTATGTGTAGATCAGAGTGTGTGATGTACCTTTAAGAAGCATTCCAGTCAGTGGGCACGTGCATATAAGTACTGAACACGTGCAAGCAAGAGTGCCATTTTGAGTGAGCAGCCAGAGTCAAAGCATGTATGTGTGTAGTAGTCAGTTAGTTAGTTATTTTAAGTTTAATGTTCCTGCCATACATCACCCAAGCCTCATCGTCTTATTCAGATACACAAGACGAGCGACATGGTGTCAGAATGGGATCTGAGTCAAAACCATGAGCCACGCAGTTAGAAATGGAGGAATATACAAGAGTGGATCATCCCCACTGCTCAAATAACTTGCAAACAGGTCAGAAACGATTTCCAGGTACTAAAAGTTGCTTAAATGATTGTTTTTGCAACAAATATAAAAGAAGCATTCAGAATGCTTAAAATGAATTTCTAATTAAATGAAATGCCCGAAACTGCGACATATTGATAAAAATATTCAAAATAATTAAGAAAATTTGAAACAAAATCCAAATAGCATAAAATGTAAAAAAAAAAAAAAAAAAAAAGGGAAAACGACTGCATTTTTCTGTAATATACTATTTTTCGTATTAACTAAAGCTATTCGAAGTATCCACAGTGTGGAAAGTGTTGGCAAGTGTGTGCAGTTAGTTCGTTCATTTAAGTTTAATGTTTCTGCCATCCATTTTGATGTGTTTGTATGTAATACACTACGTAAAAGAACACCCAAGCCTCATTGTCTTATTCAGAAATACAAGATGAGCGACAGTATGTTCCTTTCCAAACACCTGCAGCAATTGGAGAGACCACAAAAGTTTCTTACAAAGTAAATTCAGGGTCTTCAAGATCTGTCTTATGTGGGCAGACTGAAATCATTGTTACTTTACTCTGTGTCATACAGACTGCTCAGAGGCAACCTGTGCCTTGCATATAGAGCAATCTCTGACCCAGCTTTAATGGAACTGCTGCACATTTACAAGTCAAATGACACATGGGTCACTCGCTCAAAGGACCTTAACCTGGTATGTGACATCAACATAACTTGCTAGAGAGACAGTCTGACAAAGGTTGCCCCACCTTTGGAACAAGCTTCCTGTTCATGTTAAATAAAGCCCCTCATTGGCCCTACTTAAGCATAATTTAGACAATTGGATGGGTAACCAGAAATTCACCCTGGGGGTTCCATCTGTATCACTCTTGAGCAGGGGCAGTAGGTGCTGATTTTAGTGTCTGCTTGAACCAGACACCCTTGGGAACACAAATTGAACTTGACTAGGCTTATAAGGGCCCTGGGGTCATTAGCCTAGTAACCTCCTGTGAATCTATGACAAGAAAGCAATGAAGTGATCTGCATTGTACAGTGATATATAATAATGTACTTACTCAGCTTACAAGACACAACAAGAAGAGCCAAAGAGATGAAAGTCATCTAAACACTGACAGATGGTAGAAAGATAATTAAGACCCATAAGAGGGGGTTACTCACAGATCAAATTATGTGATGAGTAAATATTATTTCTATATGATATTAGTAGTCCATCTGACATGCTGATAAATATCTATTATATTCAGTATTGGAGTGACCCCCCCCCCCTTTAGTGGATCTATAACTTTGAAAAATCCAAAGAAGTTCAGAAATTCACCTAGGAGGCAGAAAGCAGAGAAAGGGCACAAGGCACAGGCTCAAAACAATATATAAAGCACCAAAGGAAACTTGACTACCGAATTATGGCACAAGAAGTAATTCATGATAAAGATGTGGACAGATGATTAAATAGTCATGGCAAAAATGTCCACAGTGGATGCATTTTCAAAGCAAGCATTTTAATCAGCCACACTTATGATGGCATGGCCCTTGACAGTGGCATTTTCCAAAGGTTGACAAGATCCTTGAGGGCAAATGATAATACAATTAGCGATCTACTTAGAGAGGGTTATCCTCTGGTGTCTATTACCACAGACATGGTAGACTTCCATGATATGCATCAAGAAGGTTTCCTGGGCTGCTTAGGACCACAACATCTGAAACTATACCCCTCTTAGCTAGCGGGGGGGGAGGGCAACAAGCCTGTGCTCGAGTCTTTTCACTATGAATTTTGTCATAAAGTGCAGAATAAGATAAAATGATTGAAATACATACCGGATTACCTCTTACCATAAGAAGGGAAAAGTGTCTTTTATCAGATCTGCCTTGTCTTACTGCATTGTAAAGAAAAAGAGGAGGACTGCATTATCCTGAATGGTGAACAGATCAATTACTGGTATGCAACACTCCCAAAAAACTGATCAGCCAAGACTCCTGAATCCTAAATCCCAGGAAAATATTTTGATTAGGGAGCCTGTCAGTATGCTTGCCTACCCTGCAATGTGAACTACAGTGAGAGTGATGTTCCTGTCTGTAGACCTACTTCTCCTCTCTGCAGAGGGGATAAAAGCATATCAAACGTTATCCGTTTACATATCACATGACAAGATTGGTTGTTAAGGAAAATCAGGGGGAGCTCTGGGAGAGTTTCGGGCAAGGTGTGTGCACTTCACAGACACACTGATGTTAGAGCAAGTTGAGTGCCTCAGCTGCTTGCAGTATATGCTATTGGTGACATAATAACATAATAACAAGCAATAGTATTAAAATGGGTCACTCTGTCTATGCAAATTAGGGAAAATAAGATGGTGGGAGCAATTCATATAAAGCCTGCAGTGTGATGCACTAATAACAGTGATACTGGCCACAGTGAAATCCTGGTGTGCATGTAGGGAAGTAACAGAATTATGTTGGGAGCTACCACATCTTTAGTGTATATGTATAAGCAGTGTTCTATTATTGTCACTAACAGGCACAGTGCTATACATTGCCACCTTCAGAGGTGCCTTGTTATCTGACCACACTTAACACTTCATAGCCTTCCTGACACCAACACTGCAGACTGGTACCATGTGGATGAGGATACCATACAGGAGATGGTAGATATGTGTCAACCTCATATACAGCCTCGTGGGAATCATGGATTACCTTACCCAGTGGATACAAAGTAGTGTCCATTCATCCTCAACCCCTTTTCTCATTTTGCATGTGGGGTTGGGGTGCCCCTTCCGCAGTGACAATCATCTTGAGCTAAGATTTATACCACCGGGTGACTAGCCCTGCCGCAGTAATTAATTTGCACCACTCACTTGCATGCACACACTCACCTATGGCAAATTTAGAGTGTCCAACCCACCTACTGCATGTCTTTGGAATGTGGGAGGAAACCAGAGCACCTGGAGGAAAACCACATGACTGCAGAGAGGATATGCAGACTCTGCACAGAAGGCACCCCAGCCAAGAATCAAACTGGAGAACCTCTTGCTGTGAGGCTACAATGCTAACCACTGCACCACTACAGCCACCCTTGGATACTGTAGCCAGTATTTATAAGGCCATACATTACTTTGTTTGCGGATACAAAGTAATGTATGGCCTTATAAATACTAGCTACAGGGACTTTTTAGGAATCAACAGGGGACATATTGGGGCTATTACAGACATCAGCATCTAGAATACTCAATCACTGCCTTGATGCCATGCTGCAGTATTGGAGGTATCATATACCTTTCCCCATACCATACAGGAGAAACCCAACACTCTGTGGGAGTTTCATGATATTGCCCATTTCTCAGAGGCACTGGGTGCCATAGACTGCACCTACATTGTAATAAAGACCTCACCTTTTGAGCTAGGAATAAAGTATGTGAATTTTAGTGGTTATGACTCCATCAACTGTCAGGTGTTCTGTAATGCACAGGGCATAATCTACAATGTGTTCACAGGCTTCCCAAGCAGCTGCCTTGACTCCCATATATGGCACGTGTGCTATATATATGATTTGTAAAAGTTGACTTTCCCCAGGAAGATCTTCTTGACAATGCCAGATATGCCACAGAACCCTGACTGATCACCTATCAGATATCCATGGACTGTAATATACAACAGATACAACTATCCCGTATCCCAATCCTGGGCAATTGCTGCGTGTGTTGGGCTGCTAGAGGCATGCTTTCACTGCCTGGATGTATCTGGTGTTAAACTGTAGTATGACCCTGGCACATGTGCTAACATATTTTCAGTGTATACAACATCAAACATTATACTGAGGATGCAGTTGCATAAGGGAGGCTGCATGCAAAAGTACATCTCCCATTGCACCAGACAGTGTAGGGTGAGTAAGATGGGGAGTCAGTGGGAGACATACCTCTCAACTGTCCAGATTTTCGCAGAATGTTCAGATTTTTGCCTCATATTTTTAGTCTATTCCTCATAAAATTTGTGGTTTTCTGGCAAATCACTGGGATGCTCTGAGGACTGAAGTCACTAAATAATGACATGCATTTGAACTTTAGATGTCAAATCCTGCAGAAAATGTATGCTAACACAAACCCTATCACTCTAACAACTTTCTATGTTTATAAGAGCAATATTTAAAATCTGTCCCTATTTTTGGGCCTTTGTCCTCCCATTTTGTCAGGCTTTGTCCAGATTTCTTACACTAAGAGGTTGAGAGATATGGTGGGAGACCATGCAGCAGGGGATGACCATGCCAGGCAGAAGTTGGCACATTATGCCATAGCAATGGCCAAGAGAGAGTGGTTTGCACATAGCTTTGGCTCATAGTGAAGTATATACACTATATTAAAATATGATGCATACAAATCCACCAAGAGACTATGCTTACCCACTCATAAATTGGCCAAACTGCACATCAGACACTAACAACCTAAGTAACAAAGTACAAAGACCAGGACACATTTATCATCCTTAGAAACCGATAATATCAGTGTGCTTTGCAGGTCTGAGGTGGGATTGGAGGGGACTCGTGTGCATTGCTTAGGGAAGGGTTACTGTTAGTGTGTGTGTATGTGTGTGCATGTGTGTGTGTGTCTCTCTATCTGTCTGTTGAACTGGTGGGTGTACATCAGTCTGTGTGGGTATGCTGTGACACAGCCTCAGAAGATATTGAGGCACAGTGAATCAGTCTTACAGAAAGCTCCAGGGCACTCATTGAAGAAGTGCAGACATCCTGTGTATGTCCCCAGTCACAGGAGCTGCCTCTCCAAAGAGTTTTACCAGCAGCAGCACATCACAGTGCTGGATATCTGTGAGCACCAGCCTCAACCAGGCATGGCTCTGGTGTGAGGACCATGGTTTCTAGGATGTTCTCTCCTGCCTGTATGTGCCTCCACACTCATTGCTGCTGTGGAAGTGGGGAAGTGCCTGACAAGACTTAGGCCTCCTACGTCTATGTTGGACATCTTCATTGAAGCCACAGAAGAGGAGTGGTCCTGCCTTGTGACAATTCGTGATGGGATATGTCAGTAAGTTGACACATACAGGATGTGTACTTCCTTAGGTCATTATGTACACCCTGCAGTACACATACCATCTTCGCAAAACAGATGTGTTGTTAGCCTGTGTCTCAATGATGGTCCTGCAAATTCCCTTGGTCACAGTCATTCACACAGCCTGCCCTGGTGGAGGGGAGTACACATGGCATCTATGGCCATCTCTGTGCAAACCCACATGGTCATATCCCACACTTTACAGAGCTTGGGGCAGATAATGAGGCCTGAACCACATGGGAAGACTCACCTCCTGGACTGTGAGTGTCACAACCAACATGCCCTGCATATCTAGTCTGTGTGCCTTGGGCAGTGTTCACTGATCCAGAGGCCATGCACATGCCATGTATAGAGGATATGGTTTGTACACTCACTGTATCCAACAATGCCATCATGCTCCCTGACCGTGCCAGCTGTTCACCACCA